>NC_056737.1:1525957207-1526232207 GCF_019279795.1 Protopterus annectens | reverse complement strand
ATGATACCTCAGTATAAAGAAAAAATTATCAATTTCAACAATTGGCTAAGCTTCTGGTGTCATTCAAGGGGGATCCAGTGTCTGTCAGCCTGGGATGACATGCTCGACAAGCCGCATTGCTTCACAAGAGATGGCTTGCACCTGTCACCCCTTGGCTTTTGAATACTGGCCAAGGCTCTTGCTGCCCCCATAGTGCCTTTTTTAGGCAAGGCTCAAAATTCAAACCCACCTCCGTAAATAGCACAAGTAAAAAACTGAGGGTTATGCTACTCAACGCCAGGAGTTTAAATCTCAAAATGCATGCGCTGAAAGCACTCCTAAGTATGGAGAACGTCGACATCTGTGCAGTAACTGAAACCTGGTTCAAGGCTCCAGAGAGCACTCCAGCACTACTCATACCACACATTTCAGCCACAGAACATGGACTGAAACACAAAAGGTGGGGGTGTGTCCATATTCATCAAGGATACCCACACCTCCAGGTTAGTGGCGCAGCATGATACCTCTGAGATCATCCATGTGCAACTAACATCAGGCAAATCTGCAATGCAAATTGTGGCCTGCTACAGATCACCCTCCATGACCCAGGACCACCACTCTATCTTTCTGGAGACACTGGAAAACATGAAGGTCCTACCAAACACTCTGATCTTGGGAGATTTCAATTACCCTACCATTAACTGGAAAAACTACTTGAGTACAAACTCCCAGGCTCAGTGCTTCCTGGAATTTATCAACTCAAATGCCCTGGATCAGCTGGTGAACTCCCCTACCAGAGGCCACAACATACTGGACCTAGTCATCACCAACATGGGCAACAGGTGCTCCGTACTGGAGGTCAACCTGTCACTGGTTAGATCAGACCATAAACTAATCACCCTGGATGTCCACACCCCACCACCACCCCCAACCAAGGAAACCACAGTGAAAAACTTTTCTAAAGCAAACTTCACCTTACTTAAGTCAGAGGTGGTAAGTTTCACAGCCCCCGTGCTAAAGGATAACACTGCCCAAGATGCAGAATCCTTTACAATTGCACTCTATGAGCACCTACAAGGATGCATTGATCATGCTATCCCTAGCAAAACCAAGACTGACTCCCCTAAGAGAAGGAAACCAGTCTGGTGGACCACTGCCATAAACAGGTTATACAACAAAAGGAGGAAACTAGTTCAGAAAAAAAGCAAATCCCAAGAAGGAAAGACATCCCTGATCAGTTATCAGTAAGAAATTAAGGTCCCTCATAAAATCATCCAAGGCTAACTTCGAAAGAAAAATAGCCAAGGACTCGAAAGATAACCACAAAGCCTTCTTTAGCTATGTCAAAAATCTTAGTGGCAACTCGCAGATATGCTCTGAGATAGTGCAAAATAGCACAAAATATACTGAACCTACTGATATTAACAACATACTGGCAGATAGATTCAGGGCAAACTTCACCTCCCTCTCACCTTCAAAAGGGCCCACAACAATACCGGAAAAGTGTAGTGTCCTGGAAATCACAGAAGCACAGGTGAAAACAGCCCTTTCAAAAGCCAAAAACACAGCATCAATGGGGCCAGATGGTGTCCCAGGCTGCATCTTTCACAAACTACAGAACAAACTAACCCCCCACCTAAACATGCTGTTTAGCCTCAGCCTCTCCACAGGCTATGTGCCCATAGAATGGCGCACAGCAATGGTTATTCCGCTCCACAAAGGAGGAGCCACAACTGACCCTGGTAACTATCGTCCCATATGCCTGACTAGACTGGCCAGCAAGGCTATGGAGCACATAATCATGGAACTAATTAACAAAGACATTGGGAACCTCCAAACACTTGACCTGACCCAGTTCGGCTTTGTTAAGGGCAGATCATGCCTACTAAACCTGGTTGACTTCTTCGAGACAGTTACCAAGGCCATAGATGAGGGAAAGGTGGTTCACACAGCCTACCTTGATCTCGCCAAGGTGTTCAACACCATTCCTCACTCGGGTATTATAGAAAAACTCACCAGCCTGAACATAAACCCCTACATCACATGATGGTTTGCCAACTGGCTTGCAGACAGAACTCACACGGTAAGAATAGCGGGCTCCAGGTCTGACTCTAATCCAGTCACAAGTGGTGTCCCGCAAGGCTCAGTTCTGGGACCCCTACTGTTCGGCATATATTTCTCAGAAGTACAGGCAAACACAGGAGGACTATGACTAACCAAGTTCGCCGATGACTGGAAACTGGGAGCCATAATTGACTCTCTGGCTGACACGGACATCCTCCAAAAAGGCCTTACTGAGACAGACACCTGGTGTCAAAGTCATGGCCTCAAGCTAAATGCCAAAAAATGCATAGTCATCCCGTTTGGGAAAAACAAAACACCCACAAATTACCACATAGGCGGCAGCCCCCTTAATACAGAAGAGGTAATAAGAGATCTGGGGACCCAGGTAGATAGTAATCTCTCCTTTGACAATCATATTGCCAAAGTAGTTAGGAAATCCTTCTATGTGGCCCATCTAATTACTAAGGGGTTTGCATCTAGAAATAAAGAGGTTATAGTGCCCCTCTACTCGTCACTCATCAGATCCATCATAGAGTAGAATGCCCCATTTGGGATGTACCTCACAAGACACTTCCAACAGCTTGAAAGACCACAAAAGCACCTCACCAAGAGGATTACTGGCCTCAAACATATGTCCTATGCAGCCAGACTGAAAAAACTCCGGCTGTACTCAATGGCATATCTCTGCCTGACTTACAAAGCCATATCCAACTCAAAATTGATGGACATGCTCCACCTAAAGAAATTCAAGTCACTGCGAGCCACGCGCTCTAGTAAGCTAAACCTCGCCACAACAATAAATAGAACATGCTGGAGGGATAGATTCCTGTCACAGAGACTCCCCATGCTTTGGAACAAAATTCCTAACTACATTAGGCAGAGCCCCTCACTAACACTCTTCAAGAGAAGCCTTGATGAGTGGATGGGTAACAGAAAGTACACCCCTGGGATCACTTCATTGGCTCTGCTTGACAGAGGCTCTGTTAATTAATCAATGGGGCGGTGAAAGCCGACACACTCTGGCTAGGCTTATAAATGCCCTCGGGCAGATAGCCTAGTACCTGCCTATGAACCTATGAACCTATCTATATATATATATATATATATATATATATATATATATATATATATATATATATATATATATATAGTCTATATTAAATCAGTGAATGCTTTAAAAAGTGAACGCTGATTTATCGACCCCCATGTAAGTGAAAGATTACAATCCTGAACACTTAGAACAGTGATTTTTTTCCCCAGGGAAAAAAATTGCTGTTCAAAAAAGAAAAAAAAAATTTAAACATTATATAAAGTGGGGGGCTTTGCCCACACACACCCTGACATGGGGGCTGTGCCCCACACACCCCCTACTTAAATATACCAACTCCGGGATCGCACTACAGTGACAAAAATGGCAAAATAATGAAGGCGGCCAAGAGATTTCTTTCCCAGGGAAAGAATTTGCTTATATGCCATTTCAGTATTTTGCAGTTTTGTGCTTTCAAGTTCGATCAAGACGCATTTGAAAGAATGCGTCTTCGATCATATAATAGGAAACCTATATATATATATATATATATATATATATATATATATATATATATGTATATATACATATATATATATATATATATATATATATATATATATATATATATATATACACACACACACACACACACACACACACACACACACACACACACACACATATATATATATATATATATATATATATATATATATATATATAGGTCTACCAGTCTGTTGTATGAATGGGAGAAAACAATGGAATCTTTCATTCTAAAAGTATCTCTGGATGATTTAAGGTGTATAGTCTGAAAGAACACCTATCAACATGGATTTGTTAAAGAAAGATCTACAGTCACATGTAGTAATGTTTTGCAATAATATAGCATTAAAATAAAAAAGTATAAACTGATGTGATCTATAGTAATTTTACCATAGTCTTTGACATGATTGACCATACTTTATTATTGACTAAAATTTTGAACATAGTAATTTCTATTATACTATTTGTATAGATCAGAGACTGCCTTAGGGTGTGGAAGTAGCAAATAGAATTCAAGACGTGTCATGGCAAAGTAATGGATTATGTTCAGTGGGTAACAGTGTGATCAGTATTAGACTCATACCTGTTTAGTTTGTATATTTCTGATCTACATATACCATAAGATGTTTTCTGCTTCTTTAATGCTGATGAACATCTGGATTGTTTACTTGAATAAAGAGGATGGGCAAGAGCCAATAGTATGGCTTCTAATGTTGTTTTCTCCAGACTGCAATTTCTTCTTTCTCAGTGGCGTTCATACAGTACTGCAGACATTTGGAGGAGCACTCACTGTTGTATTTTGACTCTTCATATAAAACATAATGAAAAAAATATATTGCTTCTCGCTTCTAACCCAGAAATTATTCTTGGTACAATATTTCCAAATAAAAATTTGATTTATTATAACTCACATCTCATTCTCATAAATGATAAGTTCATTTTTTTCTCTCATGTTGTTCAGAAGACATCTTAACACCAGTCTTCATTACTATAACTCTTTGTTTTGGCTTACCATATGATCTATTCAGCCACTAAAATATCAAACACTGCATGATCATTTGTATTAAAAAATGGAACCTCCAGACACAAAAGTCTTAACTGTATTTCACTGGCAGGGGCACTGCAGAGAAACCAGAAAATATCTACTATGCAATATTCCTTCATGTTACAGATGTAGAAGCAAAAAAATATTTAAAACTTGTAGAGTGAAAGAGGATACATTAACACTACTGACTGAAAGAGTCCATGCAAGTTGGGAATTTGGTAAAAAATCTTCTATATGTAAGAAACTTATATTTCATTACAAGTTGTGGGGTCAGGAATTAATAGATATTTATCTGGCTGAGCTTTAAGTAAAAGTAAATATCATGAATACAGACACTTGCATGATTCACTGATAAGAGAGAATTACATGTTGTATTAGAAATGATTAAGTCAGGAGATGACTGCTAGAGAATCAGACCAGACACTTGATAAAGTACTAGGTGCATGTAAAATTCATTAACCTTTAAGTATACAGCTTAAAGGTCTGGCTGTTGAACTGAAAAAGTACAAAGCTAAGGATATGAATGTAATTAAAGACACCCTAAAGCTAAAAGTGAATAAAATATAATAATAAATATTAAACTAATGGTAAACATTTTATTTTCTAACCTATTATATTGTAAGGGTAATAAATGTGCTGTTAGATGGAATGCTTGTGCATGCAGTGTTGTGTTTAGAGGTAATAGAAAGCAAACTTTAGATCATTTAATGCTACCTATAGGTTATGTTAATCAAAACAGTCTTACACAGTTATGTAAAAACTGAAATATATTTATGCAAGGAGATTATCATGTTTTTCTTAGTTAAAGGAGTAGAAAAAGTAGACATGTCTGTGGGCAGTACTGCCATGTATAATGTGAGTACAATCCTGTCATTAGGCAACATGATCCTTATTGGTTATTGTATTATCTTTGGCCTGAAGACTTCTGATTCAAGATAATAATATAATACATACGTTAGACACAAGAACTGAATGTACTATTATATCAGGTACTAATTTTAAATGATTAAATATACATAATACTGTGTAAAAGTATTATACACTCATCTAATGCCATCAGGGCATAAAATAAAGCCACCAGGACAGATGTTGCTTAATTGTGACTACAACTGCAGAAAATATATGCGATCATGCTAAGTACATTCCTTGAGAAAATTACATAAAGCATTCGACTATATGGAGCTGAAATGAATGAAAGAAACTTGGTATGAATAAAATGATTCATTCAGTCAAGCATTCTTAAAATGAGAGTATAGAAAACCCACACGAATGTCAGCATAGATACTGATAGCAAACATATACAAAGTTTCTTGCTCTGCTAGTAATTAACAATTGTAAAAACAAAAACAATCAAATATTAAGGACACACTGGTTTAAGTAAAATGTAAAAAAAAAAACAGTCTAAAGGAGATAGAAATGTTTAATTTAATCCATATTAAATAATGTAATTATTTTTTTATCAAATGTAATAACAGGAATACTTCAATGAATACAATGAAATGGAAAAGTCAACATCTTGCTGAGGTTATCTAGAGTTAACACATTAATTTGCACAATTAGGCTGTTTATCAGGAGAACACATCATCAAGACTTTACCTGAAGCAATATCAGTTATCCATATTCCAAGAAGGGTCCCATTAGCTGTTAGAAGCAAAACTGAAAAGGAGTTGAAGAACATGAAAATTCTGGATTCATTTTGATTAAATTGAACTCACTAAAATTGCAAGGATTATGGTGATATTAGTGAAAAAGAGCAAGCTTATAATAGATCCCCGGCACTTAAGTATATTGATCTAAACAGAACACAATCCATTGCATACTGTTCAAGTATTTATTGCATCTTTGCCTCAAGTATCCTTATAGTACTATATACTGATTAAGGGTTACATCACAATAAAACTGGAGTATCCTAGATGAAATTACTGCATTGTCTACACATCTTTAAGTAGATATAAATTCCTAAGAATAACTTCTGCAATGCCATGTGGAACAGAAGTGTTTTAATGAGTAGTAGCTAATATAATTGAGCACTTAGCAGATATAGTTAACATAACAGATAATCAGTTGTGAGGAGCTACCAAGCATAAACATGATACTTGACTAAATAAGTTATTCAACATGCTGAGAAAGTAGAGCTTGTAATTAGATAGAAACAAATGTCAAATCTCTGTGACTAGTCTTAAGCAGATAATCTATAACCTTAAATCAGCCTTTGATAAAAATTACTGTCATAACTAACATGCAAACCCCATGATGTTATATCTTATGTAATTACTTGGTATGGTACTATATCTTTCCATATTCATGCTAGATTTATCAGATATAACAATTCTATTAAAAAATCTATTTGAACATTTTTTTCATCATAGAAATGGGGAAGAAGCTTTAAAGTGCACAGAAAAATCATGCTAGTGACTTTATTCTGTAACCTTATCTCGGGTAGCATTGACAGAACATTTTCCATAACTTCTATTTCTGAAGGCTTTTAACTCTGATATATAGTGCTTTTTTATTTTATTAATGTGATGCAATAGCTGATATACTCAGTGGGTTAATTTCTCCAAAGTATTTTGGGTTTCTAATGCCATGATGGGAAGGGACACCATTAATAAGTGAAAGTATGATTAAAGTTCATGAAATTAGTATTGTTTCAGTCTTTGATGTTAGCCAAAAGTTGTCTGCACCTGCAACGTGCCCAGAATTTACTCCTTTTGCAATTCATATGGAGTTACATGTATCGGTAGCATATCTAAATAAGACTAAGTTATTTTTTATGAAACCATTGCTCCTCCTACTACTGGAACTGTCTGGGTATCCTTCTTCCACATTGCCTTAATTTCTAGTAGTTTATGACTTTGTGTATCTTTGCATGTAAAACACTGTAAGCACTGGGTATAGCAATTTCAATAATCAATGCTACTTTGTCTTCTTGTCATGGAATACTATATCTGGTTTTCTTACATCTGTTTTTTGAACTGTTGGTAATGGGCAATCCCATGTGATATAAACTTCATAATTCTCTATAATGCTTTGTGGATCATGTTTCCAATGCTTCTCAGCTACTTCAATATTGTAATGTTTGCACAATCCCCAATGCAACAGTCTTACCACATTATTATACCTTTGAGTATATAGGCCCACCCTCTGCCATTACTATATCACACCCAGCAACAAGATATGCGATTGTTTCCAGTTCTGTTTTACAGAATCTGCATTTGTTTGTTTCTCTTACATGTTCAATGGACTTTGTAAAGCAATGTGTTCATAGTCTACTATCCTGGACTGCTAATATTAACCTTTCATCTTTTGGTTTAAATTCATCTTTCCGTAACCATTCCTGAGTCAAATCCTGACTGACATGAGGTTATTCCAGGGGTTTTCTGTACTTAACTATATTTATGCCTTTATCAAAATCCTGCCTTTCTCATCTGATCCTTCTCATTATATTGTTTCTTTCTTTTATTCCTTGGCACATTCAGTGGCTGCTTACCGTTTGTCTGCTTCTGGTTTGGTTTCCATTCCCACTCGACACTGATATGCTTCTACTGAACTAAACAGGGAAGTCATCTTAGATTTATTTTTTTCAGGTTTCAAAACATTCACTGTGTTTGGATCTGGTGAGGTCAGTAGATACTTATGTAGTCCTACAATTGCAGATATATACATGTAATTAGTTTTGAGGAGGCCCATACCTCTTTCAGAACAAGGAATATATGACCTTGGTATACACTGGGTTTTATATATCATTTGGTAAGCATGAAACATTTTTCTTGTTTTTCTGTCCAACTGATCCAATACTTTTTGGGGCCAGTCAATCACCCCAAAACTGGAAGTAAGAAGAGGAAGAGCAAATTGGTTTATATCATGGACTTTACTCCTAGATCTCAGGGCTGTTTTCATTATTAATTTCAATCTTCTAAAATATCCCTTACTGAGTTTTGTTCACATCTGTTCATGTTTTAAATTTGATCCTTCATCAGTTCCCAATTATTTATACACTCCCTCCTGCTCAAGTTCCTTTATATCACATTCTTGTCCCAGACTGATATTTTCTTGGTGCTGCAGCTTTCCTGCTTTAAATGTTTCTTTTACACATTTATCAGGCCCAAATGACATTCTTATATAATCTGAGAAAGGTTTGACCACTTGTAGTTGTTCTTTTAGTTCCTCATCTGATGAACTATAGAGTTTTAAATCATCCACAAAAAGAAAAAAGAGAAGTATTTGCTCTTTGTTTTTGTCTGGAAGACAAATTGTAATCATGACTTAATCTGTTAAGTGGACAGCTTAATGGGTTTTGGGCAAGCCAAAAGAGCAGCAATGAAAATGTGTTACTTAATAAAGAAGAAAGAGTGTGTGGCAATCTTTATTGCTGATAAATGTCTAAACAGATACAGAAACTTCTTCCAAATGTGATATTTGCAATGCTTTCCAGAAAACTAATAGGCACAGTGGTATGAACTCTATTTTTGCTCTACATGGAGTTCTTTATAAAGTAATGCTTGATATGTGTGTGTCTGGGTGCACACACGTGCATGTGACTTATTGTGTCATATTGACTTCTAAGCTCAGAAAGCACACTGATTACTGTAGTATTATGGTGGATAGTTATACACTGTTTAAAGTTGTCTTTGCTAGAAAATGTGTCATAGGAGGGAGGTAAAGAGTTCTGGCACCTGATACAGGTAGGCAAACCAGAGAGAGATAAAACTGACAACTAATTAGCAGCAGCTGCTCTTCAGAGTATAAAATTTTGATTTATTTCTGTGTTTGTTTATTTGATATATCATGATCACTTCCTGTTTTGGGAGTTAGTTACCTGATCTCTGGGTCTAGAAAAAAATTTAAAGTGGAGTCTCCAGGGAGATACACATGAAGTATGAGGGCAGTCTCTGAATGTATACCTAAAACCTGAAAAGGGATAGGAGCTGTTGGCCTGCAAAAGAGAAATTTATGGAATTAACTCTAATGATTATCATATTATTCATATTATTTTATATTGTATTTTAGTATATGTTGGAGCTTTTCTCCTTGGGCCTCTGCTAAAAAAGGGTTCCTTGCCAGTCGAGCTAATCTGGTTAACAAATGCCATATAAATAAAAAATAAAAAAAATAATTTCATATAACATAATACAATTACCATGAAACACACAGTTAATCTATGTCAATTAACAAATCATCATTACTTAACTTTTTGTGGATTATTATTTTAAATATATAGAAGTTAACAATAAAACAATGTGGTCAGCTCTGTGGTTATTTATGGCCTTAAAAGTGTTTTTCTCAATATGGTAGTCCAAAAGAGGTTGCATTGTATAATGGTCTATAATTTGCATGTACCAAATTCCCCAAATTTGCATGTTCATTTATTTGTCATTTTGTGTACCAGATAGGTGAAATGGTCTAGTACTCTTTTTAGTCATGACTCATTTCAAAGTATGATTATAACAGCGCAGATTAGGGAATACACACATATTATTGGAAATCTTCACTACTACTCAAAGCAATAGACAGAAAGGACAGTAAAACTTTTAAAGTCTTATGTGAGGAAATGTGATATCCTTCCAGAATCCGATAGCTGTCTTTATTTTTGAATATAGGAATTTATCATCATAAGGAGAATGTCTGTAGCCATCACTGACTGTTGCAGTCAGCTTATGCATTTGAGTTGTTAGAAAAAACACAAAATAGAAAATATATTTTGAAAATCATGTCATAAATTTGTTTTCTGTAGAAAAAGGCAACATGAGAATGTAGGTGCTTATATAGATAAAATGCTTTTCTAGATTCAGCAAAGGTTCTATGCAGCCAAGAATCATGAAAGAGAAGGAAGAACTCAGACCTTATTACTTATACCAGAATGACTTAGAAGCATAGCATACAAGTTGAAGTTATCTTTATAAAACTGCAGAGCTGCAGAGTAAAATTTTGTAAAATGCCACAAGCTATCAAAGTCATAGCAGTATGAGATTTTTGTAATTTTTGTGCCAAAATAAAGGTTTAGTGGTAGAAACAGAATTATAATCATTTGAAATATGAAATCTAGATGTAATACTTTGCTAAACATAATAAAGCAATGCTGCAAAACAAATTAATGTCAAGGACTGATATCAATTCTAATGCATCTGTTTGCAATGATTGTGATGATTTATAGCTTTCTGATTAATGGGAAACTGTTGAAAAACGTTTTATATACTCTTACTGTTTCTAAATTAAAAGCTGGATGTATAATCATTTGAGGTAAAGAATGAAAAGTTTAAAGATGTATGTAATTTACCTATTTGAAATTGAGCTCCACTGTATTTGCACATGGCTTGCTAGCATATTATGCTATTTCACAAGGTTTTGCATCGTTGTAAAAATGTAAATATTTAATTTTAAACAAAATGTAGAATAAGTGCATAAAATAGTACATCTCTCTAAATGGGTGTAATGGTAAATGGATGTATGTCATGTTTATTTATTTTAATTTTGTTTTATTCCATATACTAAATATTTAGCACACTTACATGTTGAATATATTTCATGCTTACATCATCACGCTGAAACACCAATTATTGTATATTTTAAATATATGTTGTACTCCACAAATTTTATGTAGCACATTGTAACAGAAGAATATTAACAAATAAAAATAAAACAAAAGGTGTTCTTTCCTAATTTCTTAAATTGTCCTAACACATGCATTATACAATTGTTAACACGTGTTACAGAAGGTATTACAACCATTGTAAGGAAAATTGCTGTTTACAAAATTTCATTAAGAAAAATTTGTTTCTCATGCATACAAGTTTTGTTGCACTGATACCATTTTATGATTGATGTTGCAGATGTTCTGCTCATTATCTAACAAAAGCCATCATATAACTTTCCTTTCACCTTTCTTTTAGCCTCTGGGCTAAGAATTTTGAGGAAGATATGCCTCTGACCCATGCTAGATTTTTCCATCTCTCCCACGTATCTTCCAGTTACATGGCCTTACTTTTCTTTACAGATTACATGATTTCTCACCTTAGAGACCTGCATTACACTTGTCATTTATATTTTTAATAACTCAGATCCTGCTTTCTTATTTTTTATCCCAATACCTCCTAGTCGTCATCTCAAACACTGTGTTATGGTTCTGATCTCTAGTTGTAAGTGCTCTCATTCTGCTCCTATATCCTGTCCCTTGTCACAATAATTTGTTATATATATTCTTGTAAAGCCTTTTTGATTTTTTCTTTTCCTATTTTATCCTTTAAGAAATTGAACTTCCACCGTCTTTATGTAATAGTGTCTCCCAGGCCCATTGTTTCTACTACTACAACATTATGATCTGATAAGAAAAGTAATAGGTGCTTACTTGTTATCAGTTTTTGAATGTCAATTGCTCTAATAAATATGTAGTTTAGTCTAGTCTATTTACACTTCCTACCACATGAGCCAGGTAAGTATAACCTGTGTCCATCAGATGAAGAGCCTTCTAGGTGTCTGTAAGATTCATAAGTATGATAAAATCAATCCTGCTTGTCAGGAAGCATCTTGAGATTAGTGCTATAATGAGACAAGGATTCATGCACCACTGATTCCTATCTGTGTGCAGCTGCATTGACATTAGTGCTATATCAACTACTAGACAGATAGCACCTCCAGTAGACAACTCTGAACCTCATAGGCAGTCTACTCCCCCTTTAGTCCACATTAGTAGGCACTTGGAACCATAGCTTTGCACGTTCCAACTGCATCTGTAGCCAGCTTGATTCGAATGGGCATCCTGAAACAATGTACCAATTATCTCATGTTTATTGACAACTATCAACTACTTAAACAAACTGATGCTGAGTGAGAGATGTAGCTATACAATGTTATTGGAGGCAAAGCTTTCACATAATGCCACTGAATACAACAAACATTGTCAGTAGCACAAAAAAATGCCATACCTACACACGCATTGCAGACCATTCACATGGACCTACATATGCCGTGTCTCTCAAAAGTAACCTAAACCATACAGGCCTCCTAAATATAACCTAAGAAACAAATAGCCTCAGCCACCTCACAAACACTCAACTCAGGCAGCGCCCACCTTAAAACAAGCATTTAAGATTCATGGTGTCTCAACTCAGTAGCCCATAACATAAACCTCCACACAATGCAGCATCTCATAGGTGACTCCATAGTGAGACGCACTGATGCACTGCTCACAGACTGAGTAAGGAGAAGGTCATGGTTAAGTGCCTATTGGTTGTCAGGATTGAACACATCAGGCATTGCCTCAAATCCTTGCATGAGATGTACAGATTATGACACAGTCACAGTTTACATGAGACTTCATAGCAGATTACAAGGCTAACCACTCAAGAGCCGTTGCAAGTCTATCCAGTTTTATCCAGATTTTATACAATTTTCTATCCCTAGGGAAAAGATAACAAAGGTCAGCAAGCATGTTTTTGACAATTTTTACAGACTGTCTCTGTCCCTAAGGGGCATGGGTGTCACCCCAGGGGTGAATTTGCAATTTCCCATTCATTTGTCCAGACTGTGCTTGAAGATTGTCAGGGAAGGGCTCAAGGGCTCTGCTTCACGTGAATAGGACACCCACTCTAGAGGAGCAGCAGTCTTTGGGGCACATATTTGTGTCTCCAGCATGATCTATTCATGTCAGAGATCAGATTTAGACCCTTGGAGAGAGTAAACTCATGCAGTTAGTTTTGCAAATATGCAACATTTCCATCAGGGCTGGGTCAGAGAGTGCCTTGTAAGTCAGGCATATATAATCAGTAGTAAATGGAATACAATGATAGGGCTTTTAATTGGTCCACATATGACATTTTGGTTATACCCTGTACTTTTTTGATGAGAAACCCCTGAGGACGCTCCAACTGTTGTAGGTGCCTGGCAAGGTACATGCCAAAGGGTGCATTGTACTTGATTATTGGTGTGATGAGGGCCAATACTATGACATCCTTAGAGCTGAATGCCATGCCCTTACATATAAAATGAGTCACAAAGAACCATGGACACATGGTGGTCAAAGTTCAGATTACTGTGTATCTGAGTACTCATATCTCTCACCACTTGGTCCAGTCTTTGGGGGGGGGGGCTATCAATGTTGTAATTTGAAGGAGTACTTGATTTCTCAAAGGGTGTTATTATACATTTCTTAGCATTTAGTTTGAGACCATGGCTCTGACATCAATCATTAGTCTTCAGCAGTCCTTTCTGTAGGATATCAGGATATCAGCATCATTTGGGGAGTCAATGATTGCCCAGAACTTCCAGTCATCAGCACATTTGCTCAGCTAAAGGTCATTTGTATTTGCCTTGAAACTGGAGAAGTATATCCCAAAGAGAAGGGGGCCCAGCACTGAGCCCTGGGGTACTACATTGGTGACTATGCAGAATCCCCCACTGTAATAACATGTCCTATATGTCAGTCATTTGGTTATATATTTGTTGATGACCAATTTTGTGAGTTTATTTATAATACCCGAGTGGGGTATTGTGCCAAATGCCTTGGCCAGGTCAAGGTAGGTGGTATGTACTGTCTGACCCTCATCCATGCCCTTGGTGACCTTCTTAAAGAGGTCTACCAGACTGGGCATGCAGAACCTGCCCTTGGCGCAGCTGAACTGGGTTGGGTTTAGAGTCTGGAGATTTCCTATATTGTTATTAATCAGGTCCAAGATTATCCTTTCCATAACCTTTCATATGAGGCTAGACAGACTTATGGGTCAGTAGTTTCTTGAGTTCATTGATGGCTTCCTTTTGTGCCAAGGGATGATGGTTGCTGCCCTCCACTCTACTGGAACAAAGCCTGTTTGTAGGCTGCGTTTAAATAGAAATCTAAGTGGGTACACTAGTTCATGTTTCAAGCTATTTAACAGGCACCAGGGGCTTCCATCAGGGCCCATTGATGCTGTTTTTCTAGTTTTTCTTTTGTGATAACAGACAAAAGAATGGTAGGGGGTATTTGGGTATTTCATAGTGAGTGACCGGAGGTTTCATAGTGAGTGACCGGAGGTGATGAGGCAGTGAAATTTGAGCTGAATTTATCGTCCAACAGGTTTGATATTTCTTCTGGCTGAGTATAGGTATCTAAAGCTAACTTAGCACATTGTTGAGTGTTTCCCCTTAAGATTATGGACATAAATACAAAATGCTTTGTGTTATCCTTTGCTTGGGAGGCTATTTTAACTTCGTATTTAGCTTTTGAGGACTTGACTAGCTCCCCAATTTACCTGTTGAGACTAATAAGGGATTTTTCTCTGCTGTGCACCCTCCCATTTGTGTCTAGACAGGAATTTCTTCCTCCTGTTTTATAATCTATTTATGCAGGGGTCCACCAGAGTGACTTGTTTTTCCAGCTAGATCCGGGTGTAGTTTGGTCAGGTGCTGCCATTTCTATGCAGTTGCTTAAGTGATTATGCAAGTCATTTGTGTATAATTCTGCATAGGCTTTCATGTTTTCTGGTTAGGGGGAGCTTTAAAATTGTCTATACTATCACATAAAAGAAGGTAATTTGATATGGAAAATTTCTTTAGGGTTTTAGGGTTTAATGGGAGTTCTACTGTTACATTTATTTCAAAGAAGACCTATTTATGATCCAATCTTACCAATTAGGACATTATGCAGAGGGGGGCAACACTCCCTCATGTTTGTGAGTTCTGTGTAACTATATTTGAGACCCTAGTGGGAGTGCAGACCAGCTTTTCCGGAGGATTTGCATTGACAAAGTCCAGGACAGCCTGCATGTTAGAGGTCATATATGTTTCCCAGTTTATGGATGGGTAGTTAACATTGCCCATGAGTAGTATGTTGGGCTGAATGGTAAGTGATTCTAGTAACTTTAGACATGTGGAGTAGTTTTCATGGTTCATGGTTGGGGACCTGTAGCTAATGTTGATATGGTGGGTGATTTTGCTTTTGGTCAATTAGATATTCAGTAGCTCAAGCAATTCATACTGCTTGACCAATCTTGTGTTGCAATTGTTTTTTATGTAAATGGAAATACGTCCTACTTTCATTTTTTCCTTTTCAGAGGGTGGTCTGGATGTTTGATAGGTATTGTAGCCTTGTACTGCCAGTATGCTTTCCACAGCCTTGAACCACATCTTTGTAACTGCACAGATGTCAGCATTTCTCCAGGACTAGAAGAGCTTCCAGGGAGTGCAGTTTCTTTTTAAGACCCCTAGCAGTGAGCAGTAGTCCCTTCAGCTTGGTATTAGAAGAATTTGTTACATTGGTAGGTCTGTTGGTTTGGCACTGCCTACAAAGACACTATGCAGGTGGCTAATACCTTTGCCAACCTAGAGGCAATGGGTGCAGACCATCTCTGGCAAGGCAGCATGGTCTGTCAATTATGTTGTTGTAGACTGACAAATACTGGATCCCCCTTGGAATGACACCAGTAGGTAAGACAATTATTACAGGAAATAATTTTCTGTTTGTTTTGTGGTATCATTCTTGGTGAGGGTAGAATGCTGCTCAATGCAAGGCTCACAACCACCTGTAACATGTATTCAGAGAGGTCCATCGTGTCTCTTTTCATATACTCTAGGGAGGTATGTCTCAGCTTATTCATACCCACATGGAATATGACTGAGTCATACTGATATATGTAACGCCAAGCTGACAGCAAACCAAAAGACAACTCCGCTTTACTCACTTTTAAACGCACAAAATAAGAACGTTTTTCGTCCTGCTAAAATAGCAGAACTTCTTCAGAAATCAGCATTACAATGAATTACAGTCCTTATATAAACTTTTGACCAGTTGGCGCCAAAATCAGCAACACAATTGATATGCATTTAAAGCTATATGTCTACCATAACATTATTTCTATTGATTTAGTTAAAATTTAAAAAATTATTAAATGAAGTAAATAAAATACATTTAACATAAATCAAGTTTAAAATTAATCATCTAATAAGTGATCAAAAAGAAGCATTCATAAAAAATCTCCTAAAACCACATATTCTAGCTGAAGTGTACACGTATCGTATTGTAGTTTACATGACTTCATGCTATATCGGAAATGCCCTACATTTACAACCAGTATCAGCTTCAGCTCATGCAGCTATGTTCATATGAATTTTATTAAAAAATATATAATAACAATAATAATAATAATAATAATAATAATAATAATATATAACATATATAACTGCATGAAAAATATATATGAATATATAAAAATGGTGATGGTATGATTGATATTTCAAATAAATTGTTCCTTAAAACTACCATACACATATTCTAAAATACCAATTTAGTTGATATATACAAATATATGTTTTATATTTTATATTTTATATTTTACATTTTATATTTGAACCAAAATCCAAAAGTTAATGGATGATACCATTAATCTTCCTATAATACATTAGTTATAAGAGGCAGTATATATACACGAAAATCATAGATTCCTACTTAGTCTTATACATACCTAACATCTGTCTATGAAATCCATGAATTGTGTATTAATTATATAAAAGATGATTTATATGAATTTGAAAGCTGAATATAGTTAAATTCCTCATCCATACTGAAAGAGTTAAACTACTTTCATCTCTCTAAGCTCTTACGTTTTAACAAACACATAATTGAACATTTATCATTGAGACTAGGGTACATATAGGCATTAAGCCTTATTTGCCATAACAATTCTATTCTTTCCAAGATTAAACTGATTGGACCTCCTCTTATATCCTGATTAACTTGTTGAACTACTTTAAATTTAAACTTATGTTCAGGATTTAATACAATGTGTCTAGCTAAAGCATTCTCCTCCTTATGTTGGCTAATAGACCTCATATGTTCTGAAACTCTCTCTTTTAATTTTCGATCAGTTTTTCCAATGTAAAACGATGGACATGCTTGACATTTAGCTATATAAACCAATCCTTTGCTATTACAATTAAATTTTCCTTTTAAGTTGATTTTATAACCATTAACTTCTATGCTATTTCCCATGTCCATTAGAAAACAGTATGAGCAATGTCCACATTGCATCATTCCTTGATTTCTGATTGAAAAATGTTTTTGCTTCTGAAAAATTTGCTTGAAAAAGAAAAAGTGGGTTATATACACCTATATTAGGAGATAAAGTTGTGGAAAGTAACATGCGAGACCACAATAGAGGTCAGTCAATAGTTGAAAAAAATAATATTAGTATAAATTTTGATTTGGCATGTATATTTAATTTTTCTTCAAATTATAAATCCATTAAGGAGATAATAATTAAGAATTGGTCATTATTAAAGGATGATGTTAGTTTAGCTTCAGTATTCAATTTTACACCTAAAATTGTTTGGAGAAAAACTAATAATTTCAAGAAAATTCAAGAACATAGCTGCATGAACTGAAGCTGCTACTGGTTGTAAATGTAGGGCATTTCCGATATAGCATGAAGTCATGTAAACTACAATATGATACGTGTATACCAGCTAGAATATGTGGTTTTAGGAGATTTTTTATGAATGCTTATTTTTGATCACTTATTAGATGATTAATTTTAAACTTGATTTATGTTAAATGTATTTTATTTACTTCATTTAATAATTTTTTAAATTTTAACTAAATCAATAGAAATAATGTTATGGTAGACATATAGCTTTAAATGCATATTAATTGTGTTGCTGATTTTGGCGCCAACTGGTCAAAAGTTTATATAAGGACTGTAATTCATTGTAACGCTGATTTCTGAAGAAGTTCTGCTATTTTAGCAGGACGAAAAACGTTCTTATTTTGTGCGTTTAAAAGTGAATAAAGCGGAGTTGTCTTTTGGTTTGCTGTCAGCTTGGCGTTTCTTCATCAGTTTGTTTTTTCGTTAATGGTTTTTTCATACTGATATATGTGGTTGAATGACCTGAGGGCCTGTTTGACCTGTTGAATCTTGACCTCTGATAGGCAACTGTTTGTAACCCTCTTTTAATCCAACCTGGTGAGGGGGGCATCTGTGTGTCTCACAATGAAGTCTCCTATGACCAAGATGTTTGAATGTGTGGTATTTCACCTTAGGGGCTTCCTTGTGGAGACACTGTAATATGTATTTTTATGTGTAGGGGGTGTGTTGACTTGGTTTTGTTTGCAAGTGATTTCTCAGGGCACCATAGGGAGTTTGGTAAGTTACTTGTCAGTACCTCTGCATATGTGGGTTTACTTGTCAAGATCTTCTTTAATGAGGGAAGTGATGTATGTTTGCTGACAACCTGTTTGTCATTTGATTTGTCAGTATGTGAGAGTCGTGTTTCAATGAAACTACATCTCTCATATATTGAGTTTGTTTCAAGATTAAGAGGCTGTCAGTATACACGAGACAACTGCTACATTTCCTCAGGATGGCCATGTCAACCAAGCTGGATATAGAGATAGCAAGAAAGTGCCTATCCATGATTTTACTTTTTTTTTTTTTACTATGGGCTTAACCAGGGAGAAGGTGGGGAGATTTAACTGGACAGGGATGATACCACATGGATGAAGAATGAGTGCTATACTCAGGGTGAACTGCACTATCCAGTAAGGCAATGCTGCTCTGCACACAACACAGATATTTCTAGAGCAGCAGGGGGACTGGGGAATGTTGCAGAGATAGTTATTTTAAGGGAAATTTTAACTTGAAAGTATTTTCATCTCTATATGGCACCACTAACCATCACTGCACAGAGAGCAGCTTAGCAAACACTGGGCTTATATAGAATCAGAAAAAAAATGTTTTACAGCAGCAAGGCCTACAGACCAATCAAGAGAACACACAATAAGCTTTCAGCCAGCAGTCCCCAACTCAGATAGGTTTGCTCCAGCATTCTTCTTCTTCCATAAGAGAGCAGTCAGAACACCCTCAATTTAAAAATGCTGGTTTTAGAGCTCACTTGCAGGAAAACCGCACAATGTAGATAGCGCAGTCCTGTAAAAGTAGCAGAAATAGTGTAATTAAGGACTACAACAGCAGTGGAAAGCGTTCATCATTGAAACTCTACTAAAGTGCAAGAAATGTAACAAATAATACAGGACCTTTATGAAATACAGTAAAAATAATCAGCAGAAGTGCAAAATGATACTTAACTTCATTCTTTTTAGTAGCAGATGGCTTCAGATGCAACAGATTCTTTGTAACTCTCAGGTGAAGTAGCCAAATCATGAGCAGCTATGAGGAACTGAGCAAAAGCCCAGACAAACCTTGAGCATATCTAGAATCAGAAAACACAAGTTTTACAACAACATGGTCTACAGAACAATCAGGAAAACACACAATAAGCTTTCAGCCAGCAATCCCAACTCTGGTTTGTTGCAACACACTTTTGCCACAAGAGTGCAGTCATAAAACCATCTTAATGTAAAAATGTTAGTTTAGCGCTCAGGTGCAGGGAAACCATACAATCTAGATACTACAGTCCTGTAAAACTAGCAGACACAATGTAATTAAGAACTACAGCAGCAGCAGTGGAAACAGTTCAGCTTTGAAACTCTGCTAAAGTGTGAGAAATATAACATATAATACTAGATTCAAGAGTCAAACCCTGTACATAGGAGATAAAGACCATAATCATTATGCCAATACCCTCCCCTGAAATCAGACAGGCTCCAATGATATTTGAAAGCAGATCTCTGGATCCAAAGTTTAGAATGCTGACCATTACACCATGGAACCATTTGATACGAAGCAAGACATGATGGTTCTCACAGAGTTTGTAACCAAGACAAGTATGAGCCTAGCCTTGGGTGGCATTTTACCATCACCAAGAGTAATCCCACAATATGAACAAAAGATTACTGATTTCAACAACTAGCATAGCTTATGATGTCATTTATGCAGGTCCAATGTATATCAGCTGGGAAGGGATGGTAGACAGTTCTAACTGCTTTACCAGGGATAGGGGATGGCCTGCATCTATTTCTCTAAGGTTTTCACGTATTGGCAAGAAAACTTATCCACCTGTATAGTGCCATTTTCAGGCAATGTTAATACTCAAAGGTTCCAACTTAACACAATAGAATCTGGATAGCATAAAGGTAATGCTGCTCAATGCGAGGAGCCTCAGCAAAAAAAACCCACTCCCTATAGGCTCTTCCTACCCTGGAATGCATTGATATATGCATTGTTATGGCAGTGTGGTTCAAGAACAATGAGAGCAGAACATTATTGCAGGGTGCAACACCTACCACACATTTAGGCTTGCTACACTGGACAATGGCACTAAAGGTGGGGGTGTCTCTATATTCATAACATGTATGCCTAGAGATTTTTGGACTTCATAAATATGAATTTTGTGGACCAGTTTGTCTGCACCCTACATAAGGGAGACAAAATCCTTGACCACTGATCCCCACCATTTGTAACTTCTTCCTTAGTCAAACCAAACCATAAATCTGTCACAATCATCATAATCTGAAGTGGGAAGCATCTTCAAATATTTAAGTATTTAGAGATTATGCCAAGGCTAGCCTACTAAAACTGAGCAACTTGGCAATGTTCAACATCCTTCTCTATTCTGATAACCCCATTACACATGCAGAATCCTTAACTGCCAATTCTATGCAATTGTGAATAGCTGCATAGAAGCATGTGTCCCCCTCCATTGTGAATACAATGACAAATTCAAAAATAAACCCATATGGTAGAACCTAAATATAAACTGAATCTATGATAAAAATCATTACATGCAATAGTAAATGTAGCTCTCAATATGTCAAAAATGCACTTACTAAGCTTAATAACGAACTTGGAGACCTGATCAAATCAACCAAAGCTAGATATGAGGTATGGATAGCTGCTTAGGCAAAGTACAACCATAAAGATTTCTTTAACTTTGTTAGAAACCTCAGAAACAATACCCATCACTGAACAGAGCTAATAGAAAATTATATCACATACTCAGACCCTGAGGGTATAGTTAATCTGTAGCAGAAAAATGTGGCTGTAACCTCACCCCCTCTATATCTCTACATCTACAGATCATATATCAGCATCTACATCCCTCTCACATCTCCCAAGAACATGTCCTCAAAGCACTTTCAAAGGCCAATAATACTGTTTCTATGGAACCAGATAACATACCAGGTTGTGTGCTAGCCAGCCTGAAATGACCTATCAACCCCCCCTGCAAAGGCTATTCAATATCTGCCTCTAAACAGACTTTGTGCTATATAAATGAAGAACAGCAACAGCCATTCCCTGCAGAAAGGTTGGGTGTTAGTGGACCAGGGTAATTATAATCCCATAAGTCTGAACAGCTTCCAGCCTCAGCTATAAGGTTATGGAGGGGATCATTACAGAATTAATAAATGAGTACAAAGGTAACCTATAAATTCTTAATTCAAGCTAGTTTGGTTTTCTCAAGGAAAGATCATGTCTGCTTAACCTGGTTGACTTATTTGAAAAGGTTAAGCAATAGAAGAGGAACATCAATCCACACTGGATATTTAGACTTTGCAAAGGCATTTGGCACCGTTCCACACTTGGGTATTGTTGATAAACACTTCCAGCTAAATGTTGATTTCTGTGTCACTCATTTGATAGCAAATTGGCTCATAAATAGAACACAGGAAATTAGGCTTGGTGCTTGTGCCTCCTCCAAAAGACCTGCCACTAGTGGTCCACCCCAGGGTTCAGTGTTTGGGCTACTCTTTTTTGACATTTACTTTTTGGAGGTCAAAGCAAATGTTAAGGGTTTAAAGCTAAATCTGCAGATAACTGTAAACTTGGTGCAATCATAAATTCTCTAGATGGCACCAAGATCCTCAAAGAGGGCCTTTCCAAACAAAGAGCTGGTGTCATAACTTTGGACTAAAACTAAAGGCCAAAAATGTATAATATGCTTCTCAGGAAGCATGATGTACTGTATCACATCAAGAACATATCCCAAAGCCTATGTGAACAGCAAACAGTCATTCAGTCAACATCTATCCATTACTGTAAGAAAACCCTTTTTTGTTGCACATCTTATTAGTTAGGGTATGGCATCTAGGTCAAGGGATGTGATCATTCCACTGTTTGTTGCATTAAGCTGATCGTCGAGTTTAATGTCCCCTTCAACATGTACCTGTCCAAATATTTAACCCATCTCAAATGACCACAATGCCTTCTCACAAAGAAACTCAAGGCCCTAATCATAGAAAGTACACTGACTATTTGAAAGGCTTGTCCTTGCTTTTGTTATCACATAGGTTACTGAGGGTTGAACTCCACCGCAAATACAGTGCTTCAACAGACCCTATTTTCTCAGGCCTACTGCACATCTGTAAGTCCAATTGTGGTATAAACAGCAGCTCAAAAGGTCTTAATCTCTTATACAACATAAATAAAACATTTTGGAAGGATAGATATGTCCTTCAGAGAATACCACTTCTTTAGAATTGTCTTCCTCTCCACATAAAGCAAAGTACTTCCCTTATTCTATTCAAATGCAGTTTGGATGAATGGACTGGAAGCCACAAATTCACTCCTGGTTTAGCATCCTTGTCCCTTATGGATAGGTGCAACAGGTAAATGTTCTGCCTGGCTCTGTGTTATTTGTATTTAAATTACAAGGGATAAAAACTTAATGAGAATCCAGAGTTAGACTTCTAAAGATTCATACAGATTAATAGTCTAGTAAATACCTATGAGCCTATAAATGATTGTAATAAATCTTCATTTGCTGCATAAACATTTGTTACAAGTCTCTTTTCCAATTTTTACTTTCATTATTAACCGTCTACCCATTATGTCTTTGCATTTTTATAGAAATTTCCAATTGAGTGATTGGTGTCAGAAACGTCATCTAGTCATAACACATGTTAATACGATGCAAACAACGAACCTTTCTTGAATAATCAAATTCAGCCCCCCCATTCTCTCCACTTTTATAAATCTTGTCAAACCCTTTAATGGTAGTGTACATTTAATTTCCCATAAAAACACATATAGAGCCTGGTACTTGAGTAATGGAAAAACAAAACTAAACAAAATGAAATAAAACAAATAAAAAACACGCATTTAACTAGTTTCATGTTGACATTCACCTTACATTCCAAGACATGAATTGAATTTGTGTGCTATATTTTTCATTTTGCACTTGAAATATGCATACCGCACAGGTTAGGTGAGACAACTTGGAGTTAACATTTGATGCAAACATGTTCCATCTATGAGATAAACCCAACAGTAATTCAGTACATGTTTTTTACACATACTCTGTACATGCAGTACCTTAACCTAGTGCTATTACCACAGAAAACTCAACATAGATGGAGAAAGTAAAGAAAACTCATTCTGAAGCCCATTGAAGGATGCCCAAGCACAAAATGACACTGCTATCCCAGTATTGGGTAAAGTACCTAGCTAAAATCCTACATAGCATGCTGTCTCCCCCCAAGCAACTTTACTAAGTTCTAATGCAAACTTCAATTATTCATAACACAGCTTAATAAGATACCAACAATTAACCATTCTTAAATATTCAAACTGAACTCAAACAATAGAACAGTAGTTATGTTGCTTAGGTATGCCTTATACTAGTGTAGGAGATAACCACAGTAAGAACCTTAACATCCCTTTTGTAATAGTGTCCAGATAGGTCACACACTCTCAGGCTTAGGTCATGGATGTTTTTGTATGTTCATCCTTTTCTTTCCCCAGTTGTTCCTGTAAAGTCACATCTATCTAGGTCTTATGATGACAGGTTTGGGATAATAAACTGGATGCCGCATCTCCAGATCTTGGATAGTCTGCATCTGTTTTGAGCTGGAATAGTTGTATAAGACTGATGCTCATTGTGCATACAGTTGCAGTCATAACAGATGGGTTATCCTGCCGTCAGATGGGTCCTCGGTCGGCCGAATTCCAAAGTCTAGGTCCAGCGTCGGATGTCGTCGCTTCTTCCCTGACATCAGTGCGGCAGGGGTATAAAAGAACCAGCCAACGCCATTTTCTTCAGTCTTTCTTGCCGCGTGGTGCCCGAAGCAGAAGCAGTTCACAAGTGCCGGTCGGCCAGCTCCTGAAATTACAAATATTTTCGTCTCGGCCTGTCGTTTTGGTGCAGACTTCAAGGGATACAAATATACCCATATTTGGACGACTGCCTGATCCAAGCGGACAGCAAACACATTCTTTTGAAACACCTGGCATTTGTAATAATGTTCAACCACGTAACGACAGGCAATAGATCCACTTGACTCGAACAGAAATCAAAAACAGTGCCACGCTGTAAAAAATCCAAAGCTTTGCTTTAATAGTAAAACAAACACTCGCACGGAGATCTCCTTACACAACCTGGTTTAGCGCTTTCATCTGGTATACCCAGACTTCATCAGAACCAATTAGACCTGATTTAATTATCCATTATATACCATTTTTGGCGCCAAATATGTTGTTAATCGTTTCACAATATAAATCATTAAAATATGAAAAACTTTTTGTGTTATGTAAATACATACATATTATCATTAAATAAAACTCCTTCATTTTAATTACATCCCTATCCAGCATCTAATTAACAAAACAACATAATTAAATATTATAAGTACATCACAACTATATGCTACTATATAAAGTTGCCTACCATAGTATGCATATGTAAAAACATATGAAAATAAGTATAAATAACATTATTTAAAACATTAAAAACATATTCGTATGCTTTATTTAATCCTAATCTAATATTAAAAAGGGCTTAATACTAATAAAATCATTTATCCCCGGATGTGTGGTGGCATCCAAACATATCTGCCACTTCCTCTCTAAATATCCTAAAAACACCTTCCAATTTCCACTCCGTGCTGACACCTCTACTTTATCTATAATGGCAAAACTAAACGTGTGTTCCTTCCCTTTCTCTGCAATATGTTTACTAAGGGCATTATTTGTGTCTCCTTTATTAATTTTGTATATATGTTCATAAATGCGTGCTTTAAGCTTCCTCTCAGTCTTGCCCACATAATATGCTGGACATCTTGAACAGGTTGCTAAGTAAACCACTCTTTGAGTGTTACAATTTCCTATTTTACATCTACAAACCGATTTAATAATATTGTTCAACTTTATATTCCTATTTTCATTGATATATTTACACTGCCCATATGCACCACATTTGCTCGTACCTCTCATTTTGTTGGAAACTTTCTCCTTATATTCACCATGCTCCAATAATTTCTTTATATTATTGGAAGTTTTGAACACACATAAAGGATTATTTCCTAATATTGGTCCTATAGCATCAACACTGGAAAGCAAATCCCAATGTCTGCGAAGAATTTCTTTAACCAAATTAGTATATGGATTGAACATAGTGACACATACCCTTCTATCTAGACCTATGTCCACCTTTCTATTATCTATCCAGATTTTCCCCAACAACAGGGGATATTTCATTCCCCATTGCTGCTTAACATATTCAACCACTTGGTCCAACATACTCTTGGGATATCCTCTAGCTGTAAAAAGGTTATAAATTACATCTAACTCTTGTAACATGAGTTCTTTAGTAGAAGACATACGGGCTGCACGTATGCACTGCCCTTTTACAACATTCTTAAATGTGTAAGGCGGATGGCAACTGCCATACTGGATATAATCGTTTGAAAAAGTTGGCTTTCTATATAATTTAGAAGCAAATCCAACACCAGTATTACTAATAAAGGTATCTAAATAAGCTATACCATCCGTATGCATTTGATATGTGAACCTTAAGAACTCTGTCGTTTTATTTATATATGATATAAATTCGGAGATAATCTCTCTAGGTCCTTTCCATATTATAAATAAGTCATCCAAATACCTGGTGTATAAAGAGATGCATTTGTAATACTCACTGGTAAAAACAAATTCACTCTCCCACTCTAGCATTACCAAATTGGCAAAAATGGGCACACAGGAGGAGCCCATAGCTACCCCTCGTGTCTGTCAGAAGAATTTGCCTTGAAACTGGATATAGTTGTGGTCTAGGATCAGCCCCATCATGTCGAGGATGAGGCTGATCCTATCCCAACTGATTCCAGAAAACTTCCTCAGACTGTTGCAAAAATAATCTAACCCAATGGTGATGGGGATACATGAAAAAAGAACCTTAACATCAGTTGTTAGGAATGTGATATCTACTCCCCATACATCAGTAGATAATTTACTTAAAAAATTCCAAGAGTCCTTTGTTAAGTGTGGTACATTGGTATAAACATGTTTCGTCCATTGATCTATGGTAACTCCAAGATTGTATGTTTTCGATCTAGATCCAGAGATAATAGGCCGAAATGGGGGATTTTCAAGACATTTATGTATTTTGGGTATTCCCACAATGTTGGCCATTTTGGGATACTCAATTCTGACAAAATTATACAACTCATTACTAATCCGATTGTCCAAGAGGTATTCCTCTATTGTCAAATCAATTCTCCTATATCCTATATTTATTTGATTAAGGAAAACCTCCTCGTAATTTCCTGACTTAAATAATATCTCATGAATTGCTGTATGATACTGGATGGTGTCGAATATAGTAATGCCTCCTCCCTTGTCGGGCTTCATAATTCTGAGTATTAAGCCCTTTTTAATATTAGATTAGAATTAAATAAAGCATACAAATATGTTTTTAATGTTTTAAATAATGTTATTTATACTTATTTTCATATATTTTTACGTATGCATACTATGGTAGGCAACTTTATATAGTAGCATATAGTTGTGATGTACTTATAATATTTAATTATGTTGTTTTGCTAATTAGATGCTGGATAGGGATGTAATTAAATTGAAGGAGTTTTATTTAATGATAATATGTATGTATTTACATAACACAAAAAGTTTTTCATATTTTAATGATTTATAGTGTGAAACGATTAACAACATATTTGGCACCAAAAATGGTATATAATGGATAATTAAATCAGGTCTAATTGGTTCTGATGAAGTCTGGGTATACCAGATGAAAGCGCTAAACCAGGTATTTGTAATAATGTTGTTGAATTCTCTGGGATACACAGTCAACAAAAAGAAATCAAGACTAATACCCTCTCAAACAATAATTTTCCTGGGTGCCAGCTTGGATACAAACACCCAGATGGCCTACCTCAAGCCAGAGAAACAAGGGTAACTAACTCAATACTTCAGAAAACTGGCAACCTTCACCAGGCTGACTGCAAGGAAAATCCTGCAGGCTCTGGGATTCATGGCATCTTGCATCCTGCTAATCCCATGTGCAAAGCTGCATATGAGGAAACTTCAATGGTACCTAAAAAACCTATGGTCTCAACACAGCCACAGTTTGGAAACAATTATACCACTGATTCCATGTCTTCAAAAGGAATTTCTGTGGTGGGCTCAAGCATGCCAAAGAAACATAGGTCTCCCATTCTCCAAGCCTCAAGCAAATCAAGTCATCACAACAGACGCCTCGGACTATGCCTGGGGGGCGCACATGACATATTGGTGCATTCAGGGCAAATGGTCCCAAAAAGAAAAGCACATACACATCAATCAAAAGGAAATGCTAGCAGTAATAAATGCTATTATAGCTTTCAAAGACCTACTGCGTCCAGGCCAACTATTGATAAGGACAGACAACACCACAGTGATGTGGTACATAAACAAACAGGGAGGAACCCATTCATACCCCTTATGCAGGCTAGCCATGTCTCTTTGGAACATGGCTCTGGAATTACAAATCCAATTTCAAGTACAGTTCCTGCCAGGCAAGGAAAACATGCTGGCAGACAACCTGAGCAGAAATATGACAGATCCACATGAATGGAAGTTGCATCCTCAAGTTTTTACAAAGATAATTCAAGCATGGGGAAGGCCAGACATAGATCTCTTTGCCACCCACAGAAATCACCAATTGACAAAATTCTGCTCAAGGACCTTTCATCCACAGGCCTGGAAAGTGGACTCACTCTCTTTCAGTTGGATAACAATGACAGTTTATGCCTTTCCACCTCTTCCTCTGCTGCGCAAAGTTCTCTTAAAAGCCAGAGCAGACAGACCAAAGATGATTATCATTGCTCCAGACTGGCCAAGACAACACTGGTACCCACTCCTGAGGAGCCTGACGCATTCCCCACCATGGATCCTGCCTCTAATGCCTCTTCTACTGACTCAGCACAACTTCAGAACTCTTCACAGTCAGCTGAAAACACTCAATCTAGCCGCATGGAGGATTCCTTAAATTCACAACAGACCCTACTCTCCAAGGAGTTGCAGGATGTCATTTTGGAGGCCAGAAGGCCTTCTACTAGAAAAGCCTACTCCGCAAAATGGAAACGGTTTTGTGCCTGGAATCAGAAAAAGGGTCAGAATCCTGGAATACTGAATTTACTTCAAATATTACAGTACCTAGCTGAGATGCTAAGCAGTGGACTTTCATTCTCCTCCATCAAAATCCATGCCTCAGCCATTTCTGCTCAATACAACACTGATCCTCCTTTATTCTCTCATCCTCTCTTAAGACAGTTCCTCAGAGGGGCTAAGAATATAAAACCTCCAAGGAAACAACCAGTACCTGCTTGGGACCTCAATTTAATTCTAGAAAAACTGACCCTGCCTCCATTTGAGCCAGCTGCTTCAACAGAACTGCAATATTTGTCATGGAAAACAGCCTTCCTTCTGG
The DNA here is from genome assembly GCF_019279795.1 of Protopterus annectens. Classification (NCBI taxonomy): domain Eukaryota; kingdom Metazoa; phylum Chordata; order Ceratodontiformes; family Protopteridae; genus Protopterus; species Protopterus annectens. Next base: position 1,526,202,985 of record NC_056737.1, on the reverse strand, counting down.
CTATCACCTCAGCACGCAGGGTTTCGGAACTACAAGCCCTCATGGCTATGCAGCCTTTCATCATTTTCCATCAGGACAGAGTTTCCTTATGAACCAACCCTTCCTTTATGCCAAAGGTAGTATCCATGGTAGCCTTGAATCAGGCTATCCACTTACCTACCTTTTACCCTAATCCACAAAACAAAGGGGAGAGACTAATACATTCCTTGGACATTCACAGACAGCTTCGTTATTATTTGGACAGAACAAAGCCATTCAGAAAATCAGAGCAACTCTTTGTGTCCTATGCTACAGGTGCTCAAGGGAAGGCTATTTCCAAACAGACAATCTCAAAATGGATAGCCCACTGCATATGCTTTTGTTATGCTTTTCATGGTAAAATTGTACCTACAGGCATCAGATCTCACTCCACAAGGGCCACAGCTACCTCTGCAGCTTTCCTCAGGGGGGTTCCTACCAAAGATATTTTGGAAGCAGCCACTTGGAGTTCTGTACATACTTTCTCCAAGCACTATCACCTACCATTATACTCCAAATCTAGAGCGGGCTTTGCCACTGCAGTCTTGCAGGGCATCCTTGCTCCTCCTGGTTCCACTTAGTGCCTACCACCCCTTTTTTAGCTTTGGGATTCTACCCATCTGTTATGACTGCAGCTGTATGCACGATGAACATAGTACAGTTTTGTACCTACCATAAATGTAGATGTTCGAGTGCTAATACAGCTGCAGTCCAGGTTTCCCTCCCTCCTTCCCCTCTTGGGACAGCCCTAATGGCTAACACCTCCTCATACAACCTGATTGGGGTATTCTTTTATGGTGTATTTGCTTGCAACTACTGTGTTTTGATTATATTAAATTGCATTATTACATAAATTTATGTTTTGCCTTCCTTCTGGGGGCACCTGACATCTGGGGCAAGAAAAACTGAAGAAAATGGCGTCAGCTGGTTCTTTTATACCCCTGCCGCACTGACGTCAGGGAAGAAGCGACGACATCCGACGCTGGACCTAGACTTTGGAATTCGGCTGACCGAGGACCCGCCTGACGGCAGGATAACCCATCTGTTATGACTGCAGCTGTATTAGCACTCGAACATCTACATTTATGGTAGGTACAAAACTGTACTGTAAGGAAGATGACTCTTGGGGTGATGGAGCAGATTGTCAGACTTAAGCAAAATAGTTGCCCTCATTTTCTTCTCTGCTCATAGGATCATAGGTATATATGCTAAGCTAATGACCACCTGAACCTTTATAAGCCTAGCCATGCAATCCAGCCCAATTGTGTCCTTCTGTAGCATGGGCATTTATTAGGAGGGGGAAGTTTCTAGAGGTTATGTGGGGAGGTATATTAATTTAGACATTACTGTCTGCCTCTGTCTATCAGAGATATGGGGGCCAGACCTGGGGTGAATTTGCAATTTCCCATCCATTGGTCAAAGTTACACGTAAATAGGCTTAGGGATGGACACTGCTTCACATAGATGGGTATCCTGTTCCGGAGCATGGAGGTCCTCTGAGATGCATACCTGTCTCACTAACATGTCTCATGTATGTCACAGGTTCATAGGTTTATAGGTGTGTACTAGGCTAATGGCCCTGGAGCCTTTACAAGCCTAGCTCAAAAAAAATTGCCCGGGTACTGTGCCACCTGATGTTAGTTCACAGTTCCCCTGTCTAACACGGCAACTGGAATGATCCCTGGATTAAATTTTCTGTTACCCATCCACTCATCAAGATTTCTTTTGAAGAGGGCCAGTGCAGTCTTGACATGCATGGGAAGCTTATTCCAGAGTATGGGCAGTCTTTGGGAGAAGAACCTGTCCCTCCAGCATGTTCTGTTAATTGTGGTAATTAGGTTGTGATCTCTGGAGTGTGTGGCATGGGGGACTGGGATGTCTTTAGGTGTAGCATTTCAAGTAGGGCTGGGTCGGACATGGCTTTGTAAGTTAAGCAGAGATCACCTCTAAATAGACAACGAGACTGAGAACAGCTGACGTTTCTTGAGTCTGTCCATGTAGGATGTGTTTAAGGCCTAGGATCCTTTTTGTGAGGTACGTTTGTGGCCTCTCCAGGTGTTGTAGGTGTCTGGTCATGTACATGCCAAATGGGGCATTATATTTGATGCTTGGTCTAATGAGGGATGAGTAGAGAGGGATGATGATCTCTTTCTTCCTGGATGCAAAACCTTTGGTTATAAGATGTGCCACATAGAAGGACTTTCTGGCCACAGTGACAATGTGGTGGTCGAAGGTGAGGTGGCTGTCGACCTGGGTGCCCAGATCTCTTATGGCCCCTTCAGCGTTCAGTGGACTGCCATCAATGTGGTAATTCATGGGAACTGAGTTTTTTCCAAAGGGGATGATAATGCATTTTTTGGCATTAAGCTTCAGGCCATGTTTCCAACAACAGTCATTGGTCTCAGAGAGGCCCTTTTGTAAGATGTCTGCATCACTTGGGCAGTTGATAATGACTCCTAGCTTGCAGTCATCAGTGAATGTGGTCAACCAAAGTCCTTCTGTGTTGGCCTGGACTTCTGAGAAGCAGATGCCAAACAGGAGAGGGCCCAGGACTGAGCCCTGTGGGACTCCACTTGTGACTGGTCAACAGTCTGACTTAGAATCCACAACTTTCACTCTGTGAATCCCGTTTGTGAGCCAGTTTGCAACCCACCTAGTGATGTAAGGATTGATGCCTAGTTTGGTAAGTTTATCAATGATACCTGAGTGGGGAATGGTGTCCAAGGCCTTGGCCTGGTTGAGGTATGCTGTATGCACTGCCTTACCGTCATCCACAGCCTTGGTGACTGCCTCAAAGAAGTCAACGAGGTTCAGCAGGCAGGATCTCCCCTTGACAAAGCCAAACTTTGTGGGGTCAAGGGTTTGGAGATTGCCTATATATTTGTTAAGCAGGTCCATGATGATGCACTCCATAGCTTTGCATACCAGACTCGTCAGGCTAATGGAGCAATAGTTCCCAGGAACTGTAGTTGCTCCCCCTTTATGGAGCAGGATGACTGTAGCAGTGTGCCATTCATTAGGGAAATAGCCTGAGGTAAGGCTGTGACTGAACAAGGCACACAGATGTGGTACCAGTTCATTTTGTATCTCATGTAGGATGCAGCCAGGGATATTATCAGGTCCCATGGATCCTGTATTCTTGGATATGGACAATGCAGTTTTTACCTGTGCTGCAGAAATGGTGGGTACCAGGCTTTCTTCTGGTATTATGATAGGACCCTTTGGGGGGTAAAGTTGGCACTGAATCTTTCAGCCAGTATCTTGGCTCAGTATAGGAGGTACCATTGTGCAATAACTCAGAGCAAATCTGGTATTGTCTTTGAGGTTTTTGATATAGCTGTAGAAGGCTTTGTGGTTGTTTTTGGTGTCAGCTGCAATTCTGCCTTTATAGCTGGCTTTAGAGGATTTGATAAGGGATCTCAACTTTTTGTTGAGACAGATAAAGGAGGTTTTCCAGTCTTGTGACTTCATTTTTTTCTGCAACAGTTTCTTCCTTCTGTTTTAGAGTTTATTGATGGCTGGGGACCACCAGATTGGCTTCCTTTTTTGGAGGAGAGCATCTTAGTTCTAGCTAGGTAAAATTTAAATTTGTGGATCTAGTTGGTTCTGATGCTGTTCATTTTGTGGATGTACAAAAGGACCATCCTATCTGTATTTGAGAATGCCTTGCAAGGCCTGTAGGAGATAGAGTATAGAGACAGGCTTTAAGGCAATCTGTATAGGACCGTGTGCTTATACCCTGTATTCTCCTGGTAAAGACCCTTTGTGGGCATTCCAACTGTTGCCTATATCTTGTCAGGCACATGTCAAAGGGGGCATTATACTCATTGATGGGTCTGATAAGGGCCAAATAAAGTGGCACTATGACTTCCTCGAATATGGATGCCATGCCCTTACTTATATATTGGGCGACACAGAATGATTTTCTTACCACCTGGGCCACATGTTGGTCAAAGGCCAGATTACTGTCTACATATGTTCTAGGCAGGCAGGTAGACTGGACTCCAGGTATAACGTTAAAACAAAATAAATTTATTTGCATGACCATATTCCAGGTATAACTTTAATCCAAAATAAATTTATTTGTATTTGATCAGACTCCAGTCTGCTTTTTGTGGTTGTTTGTCTACATATGTTCCCAAATCCCTCCTGGCATATCTGTAGGTGAAAACTGGAGGATCCTTCTCAGCTCTTCTCCTGTTGCTGCCAACTAATGAAGCATTTGTCTCAGATATATCTCTGCGACTATGGTTTTGGCACCTTTCTGACAACAGTCACAACAAAGCTATTGGCTTCTTTTGAGTTGTCAAAGCTGTTTACTGATCCCCGTTACAATGATGACATAAGTCTCTAAGCTTTCTGATAATAGGCACCATCACTTTCTTTCTATTAAACAACATATTTCTGTAATCTGGTGTTATTATGTCATTAGCACCGGCCATGACTAAAAAGCTACCCAGGTCTCTGTCTCTGCAGAAAACTGTGTCTTTCTCTCATTATAGTTCAGGAATCTTAGTATAAAATGTCCAAGAAATGTATCTGAATACTACTTTGTGCATGCTCTATAATAAGTAGTTGTCACAATTTCAAGTTCTGCATAACCCCTTTTTCATGAACTCCACAGAATTCCCCAGTTCCTTACCTTCTAGCAGACCAGTAATGGAAATATTGTTTCTGCAGCACCTATTTTTAAGATGATCCATTTTAAACTCCAACTGAAAAGGTCTTACTTGTGATTCTGAGATGGTCATGCTGTATAAGAAGACTGCTTCTACCTGCTGGCATAACTCCTGCTATTGTTTGCCTGTTGTGGATGTAATGGACTGTAGCCTGTCATCTTATTTAACCATAGATTCCTTCAAAACAGTAGTGTTTGGAAGAATTATTTGTCTTAGAATGGACAGAGTTGATATAACTTGCTTTGATTCCTCTGAGGAATCCTCTGCATTTGTTTCTACCATTACCATTAATAAAAAAAAACACTAATTACATTTCTGACTCTGACATAAAACAAATAAAAACAAAAAAAAAAAATCAAAGAAAGAAACAAAAAAATCTTAAACTGTAGTCACTTGAGGGGGAAGCTATTTATATGTAAATATACTACTTTTTATTGAACTTGTAGTAGGTGCGTGCATGAATGGATGTGCCTTCATTGAAGGCTGGGCATTGTGCTGGGAACTTGGCACCATAAAAATCCACTGCCAATCATTAGCAGACCGGAGTTCCGCTGTGGCAAACCCTAACTGGGAAAAGCAGAAAGACAAAGTTTTGAAAATTGTTCTTAAGACATTGTGGGGAGAGCAGAGCTGCCTTATAGTAGTTGTTCTTTCATACACAGTAACATGTGTTCCCATGGATGTATGTCATGCTACTAAAAGCTCTCTCTCTCTCTCTGACATTATGCTTGATTTTTAAGCACTGATTTTTCCAAAGTATTGCCAAACAGTTCATTTATACTGTACTGAAAAGGTCAGAAAAAGGCTGAAATATGACATCTCTACATCTAGCAAAGTTTGGTGTTATTGGCCTAAACGTACGCATAAAGACTTAGAGCCACATTGCAAAAGAGTTGCTTTCATTGTGACTTACTTCAGTGTAAGGCCTGTCAATAAACAGGATTACTACAGGGACCATATTTGTAAACCCCAGCTCTCAACCTGTTCTCAGTGTAAGTAGTCACTTACACTGAGAGCAAGTATTTTGGAATCAAGGCCTTAAAATTCAGAAGCCATATAGCTTAAACACCTGTGTGAACCTAAGAAGTAAATTACATATATCTCATGGGCCTACACTACAGAAGGTCTGATGAATTACATAGGGAAGACTCCACCTTGTCTGTAGCTTTACTGCAGTTTTTTACTGAATAGTTTGATTGTGTGACATTTTATCCTCTGGTTTGGATCTTACACTAATCCCTGGAGGAAAGATTCATCTTGTCTAAGTCTCTTCATTAACAAGTCATTTCTGACTGTCCTTCAAAATTAGTACATGCAGCAAGCTGATTATGTTCTAAAACTGGGGAAAAAATAACATTGCTATGTGCATCTCTAATGCCAATGAAGTGCATAACACGTTTTGTTAAACTCTTGAGGTTAATTTCTTGATACAATTATTTCAAACACATACTAATTTGGTTATAACTTGGTTCTGATCATATTCTTCTATAGCAGCTTGGTTATGATCAGGCCCCCAATCATAATCTTCTATATATTACAGCTTCATTATGCACATGCATCTAATGAGTTATAGCTAAACGCAGGAATTCTAATGGCACAGACTTTTTTGCATTATGATCAATATTTATTTTTATTGGTTAGGCAATATTGTTTCCTACTCTTCTCAAGTGCTTCATACTTTTCAACCTACCCTAGTGCCCCTGTCCATTGTCGTGTCTACCATCTCCTCCTTCTATCCCCGGACATTCTTAGTTTTCTGGTTGGGGCTGATATTAAACTTAAGGGCATTCTGTGGGTTCTTGCAGGAAATACATCTGCCAGAGGAGGGATTTTGCTTTTATGACCTACCCTCTTTTGTCCCTCTCCCCTCCCATGTGTTCATCATTTTTGTTAATGAGGGCTTCTCCCTCCTTCTATGGACCATGCCTGCAATCAGGAGCACAAAGATAAATGCCCCATAGAGATAGGTATTTAAATTTTCCTGTGGATATAAATAACACTTTATTCTCATAATATTTTCATACCAACATTCCCTTTTCTTTTCTTTTTTTTAATATCTGCTTTCCACTAAATTATTTCTCAGCTCTTTGTCTTCCTCTTCCCATTTTCTTTTCATCTTTTTTCACATTAATTCCACTCATAATTCCTTAGGTCCTTCATAATTTTTATTATAGTGTTATCTTCTTTAATTCTCCCTTGTAAAATATTATACAAAAACAAGCTGACGACAAATAAAATCATATTTTTTTTAATCCTAAGCCTCCATATTTCACCTTATTATATATTATTCCCATTTTAATTGGGTTTAAACCTGAGCCTCATATAAACCAAAAAGCTATTTTAAAGTTTCTCTTTCTACATCTATGGGACACAAAAAAAACGGACCCAGCATATCCCAATTTTCATAAAACATACTCATTTAATAAATATACTTTCTTTTTAAAGCTCATAGTAGAAGTTTTCCATATATTAATTACATATTTTATTCCTCCAATCATCTCTCTCCATTGTACTTTCATAACTTCATAATTACAAAACCATACCCCAATATTTCTATTTCTGTATTACTAAATGGAATACCTCATTTTTAGCAATGTTTCCATATTCTTTGCTTTTCTCTTTATTAATTTTAGGACCTAGATAACTTCAAAACATTTCAGCTACACTAACTACTTTATCATCCATTTTATATTTTTGGCAATTAAAATCACATCATCTGTATATGCCATCGATAAAGGAATCTCAGTGTATCTCCTGTACCCAGATTTAGCTTTGTACAGGTCTTTGTATATTAAATCTATAATAGCATTCATACTTAATGCAAACAATAAACTACTCATCAGACATGTTTATAGGAGATTACTAGGTTAAAGGCTTAAGGGCCCTTACAGGCCTAGCCAATATAACCTGAGTTTACCAAATAAATGGCACCTGGAGGCAAGAGGATGCATGGATTTGTGCCTATGCATTGAGTATCTTACAGATTACCCCTGTCTATAAGGGACATAGGCACTTGAATGAAATATGTACGGAGAAAATACCACTCTGGACACAGAAATAAATATAAAGTTAGCGCTTTCGTTTATAAAATATATAAACTTCTTCAGACAAAAGTATACAGGAAATAAACCATTTAAATAAGCATTCAAGAAGTGACATAATTTCCCATTCAAAGAAAAAAGTCACAATAAAAGTCCCATTAAACATCAAAATAAAAGACATGCCTCAAAATAAGATATCCAACTACACAATAGACCCATTGAACAAAACTTTAAATAAAATCCTAAACACTACAAATATATGCATAAAATATATATAGAAGTTAGAATATTTAAATAATTGACTACAAAAATACAATAATAAATGTTATCTACATAAATACTTCAGTTTCAAGACACTCATGATAGAAATAGTGTCATTCAATCCAGGTGAAACTGAAGCGTTCAACTTAAGTTGCCATAAAAGTTCGTTCTCCTCAAGTTGCAAGGAAGTCGGACCTCCCCTAATATTTTCAACAACCCTATCAATGATTAAAAAACAAAATTCATGTGTGGGAAAGGCCAAAATATGTCTAGCCAGGGCATTTGTAATATTTGCTTTAGAAATGGCGTAAAAATGTTCATAAATTCGATTTTTAAAAACCCTATCAGTTTTGCCAACATAGAAAGACGGGCAAGTCTGACATAATGCCAAGTAGACCACCCCTCTTGTGTTGCAGTTGTATTTATCCGTTAAGTAATATTTTTTCTTATTGATCATAAACATGTTGGTAACACATATAAACTTACACCAACGGCATGATCCACATTTAAACATCCCACAATGTGGGCGGTGACATTTATAATTTACTGTTTCAAGGATAGTTTTTAAGTTCCTACCTTTTTTAAAAATTACAAGAAGATTTTTTTGGATGAGTGTAGTTTATTAAGTGATATGTTTATGAAAAGAGGTTACCCTATTAACTTATTGGATGAACTCATTTTTGAGGTTACATCTAAAAGGACATATGGTTACTTTAAACCAATTCTAAGTTATGTTATTTCATCTGGAAATGAGAATCTTGAGTGTGTTAATGATATTATGGATCCACCTAACACACTGATTCCTTTAACACAGCAATTTGAGCATGAAAATAACAATAACTTTGGAAATTTGGGTTTTATTACCACTTTTTCTAAGGATGCTCCCTTTTTGAGGGATATCATTTTCAAGAACTGGTACTTTTTAGTCGAGGATAGTACAACAAGAAATTATGTGGGTGAAAGGCCTCTTGTAATTTTAAAAAAAGGTAGGAACTTAAAAACTATCCTTGAAACAGTAAATTATAAATGTCACCGCCCACATTGTGGGATGTTTAAATGTGGATCATGCCATTGGTGTAAGTTTATATGTATTACCAACATGTTTATGATCAATAAGAAAAAATATTACTTAACAGATAAATACAACTGCAACACAAGAGGGGTGGTCTACTTGGCATTATGTCAGAATTGCCCGTCTTTCTATGTTGGCAAAACTGATAGGGTTTTTAAAAATCGAATTTATGAACGTTTTTACGCCATTTCTACAGCAAATATTACAAATGCCCTGGCTAGACATATTTTGGCCTTTCCCACACATGAATTTTGTTTTTTAATCATTGATAGGGTTGTTGAAAACATTAGGGGAGGTCTGACTTCCTTGCAACTTGAGGAGAAAGAACTTTTATGGCAACTTAAGTTGAACGCTTCAGTTTCACCTGGATTGAATGACAATATTTCTATCATGAGTGTCTTGAAACTAAAGTCTTTATGTAGATAACATTTATTATTGTATTTTTGTAGTCAATTATTTAAATATTCTAACCTCTATATATATTTTATGCATATATTTGTAGTGTTTAGGATTTTATTTAAAGTTTTGTTCAATGGGTCTATTGTGTAGTTGGATATCTTATTTTGAGGCATGTCTTTTATTTTGATGTTTAATGGGACTTTTATTGTGACTTTTTTCTTTGAATGGGAAATGATGTCACTTCTTGAATGCTTATTTAAATGGTTTATTTCCTGTATAGTTTTGTCTGAAGAAGTTTATATATTTTATAAACGAAAGCGCTAACTTTATATTTATTTCTGTGTCCAGAGTGGTATTTTCTCCTTACATATTACATTCAGTTTTTGTTTTGCACTCATTTGTCTGGGACATAGGCACTTCTCCTGATGTGAATTTGTGATTTCTCATCCATTGATCCAAATTGCATTTGAAGAGGGTCAGAGAAGGGCTCTGCTTAATGTGAATAGGAAGCCTGTTCCAACTTAGGGACAAACTCTGTAACACATATGTGTCTCTCCAGCATGTTTTTTTGAGTCACTAAATTTAGATCCATAGATCAAGTGACTCTAATGCTATTTGGCTTGCAGATGTGAAGCAGCTCCATCGAGGTTGGATTTGTGAGTGCCTTGTAGGTCAGGGATAGGTCACGCCTTAATAGTTGGTAGGAGACAGAGTAAAACGATAGGGCTTTTATTCTATCTGCATAGTTCATTTTGTTTTCATCATGTATTGTTTTTGTGAGGAACCTTTGAGGTCACTTCAGTTGCTGTAACTGCCTAGTCAAGTACATGCCAAATGGTACACTGTACATGATTATTGGTCTAATGAGGGCTGAGTACAGCTGGACTATAATCTCCTTGGATTTGGATGCCATACCTTTACTTATAAGTTGTGTCACATAAAAGGATTTCCTTACCACTGTGGACACATAGCAGTCAAAGTTCAGGCTGCTATCTATCTGCATACCTAGATCTCTCACCTCTGAGTACACACTAAGGGGCGTGCTATTTTGATGTTGTAATTTGCATGGGTATTCGACTTCCCAAAGGGTATGATAATGTATTTTTTTTACATTTAGTTTCAGGCCATGGTTCTGTCACCAATCATTTTCTGATCTAGACCCTCCTAAAGGATATCTACATCATAATTGGGGGATTATATGATTGCCCTCTGCTTGCAGTCATTGGCAAACTTTGTAATCCAGAGTCCCTTTACATTCGCCTTGACTCCAGAGAAGTATATTCTGAACAGGAGGAGTCCCAATACTGAGCCCTATGGCACATCACTAGTAGCTGGCCTCTTGCTGGATCTTGATTTACCCACTTTAATCATGTGTCCTGTCTGTGAGCCATTTGGCTCTCTATCTGGTGTCATAGGAATTTATGTCCAGTTTTGTGTGTTTATTTATAATACCTGAGTGGGGAATTGTATCAAATGCCTTGGCCAGGTTGAGGTAGGTGGTATGTACTGTTTTAACCTCATCCTTGGCCTTAGTGACTTTTCCAAATAAATCCACCGGGTTCAGTAGGAATGAACTGCCCTTGACAAAGCTGAATTAGATTGGGTCCAGTATTTGGAGGTCTCCTATGCCATTATTTATCAGGTCCATGATAATGCTTTCCATGGTCTTACATATAAGACTAGTCAAACTTATGGTTCTGTAATTTCCTGGGTCAGTAGATGGTCTACCTTTATGCAGAAGGATGACTGTTGCTGCCCTCCACTTGATTGGGACAAAGACAGTTTGAAGGATGTGGTTAAATAGAGATCCTAATGGACCTGATAAGTCCTGATTTAAGCTGTTTAAGAGGCACCCTGGTACATTGTCACGCCACATTGAAGCCACATTTTTAGCTTTAGAGAGAACAGTGCAACCTGTTCTTTGATGATAATTGGCAGTGGAGTGGTGGAGGGTATTTTCTGGGGAGAACTGGGCTGATGAGAGATGAAATTTGAGCTGAATTTGTTGGCCAGGAGCTTTGCTATATCGTCCAGCTGAGTACAACTGATGCTATCTACAACTAATTCTGCACATCGTTGGGTGTTGCCCTAAAAATTGTGCCTTATTGTTATTGTTAAGGTTGGAGGTTATTTTTACCTCAAAGGCTGCTTTTAGAGACTTGACAAGTACCATGATTCATTTGTTTAGACTAATGAGGGACTTATTTCTCTGTTGTGCATAGTCCCTCTTACTTCTCAAAAGGATCTTCTTTCTTTTGTTGTACAACCTATTAATACTAGGGGTCCACTAGGGTCACTTGTGTTTACGGTTTGACCTGGGTTTATTTCAGTCTGGTAATGCTGTTTTTATGCATCTATTTGTATGGTCATACAGAGCTTTTTTGTATGGCTCTGCATAAGTTTCTGTGTTTACTGGATTTGGGGGAGCTTGGAAACTAGCTATACCATCCCTTAATAGGATGTCATTTACCTTAGAGAAGTTCTTAAAGTGTTTTGGGGTTGGGGGGGGGGGGACTAATTTTACCTTTATTTTAAGGGAGACCACTTTGTAATCTGATCATACTAGTGAGGACATAGCACTAGGGGGATGCAGAACTCTCCCATATTTGTGAGCACCAGATCTAGGCTATTTATTCCCCTTGTGGGAGTGCAGAATAGCTTCAGGGCATTTGAATTTGCAAAGTTAAAAAATGTTTGAGCCTGCATGTTAGTGCTCTTTTATGCCTCCCAATTAAATGATGGGTAGCTAAAATCACCATTGAGTATGGTATTGAGCTGGATGGTGAGTGATTCTAGTAACTTCACGTATGATGTGTGAGTTTCCTGTTTCATAGTGGGGGACCTGTAGCTAGCAAGAATATAGTAATGGATTTTTCCCATGGTTAGTTGGACATGGAGTAGCTCAAACATGTCATATTGTTTGACCAGCCTTGAGGTGTGCTTATCCTTTATGTAGATAGATATATGTACCTCCACCTTTAGCTCTTTCATCTTATGTGAATGGGTGCAATGTATGAAAAGCATTATAACCATGCACTGCCAGACTGCTTTCCGTGGCTTTGAACCATGTTTTAGTAACTGCACAGACATCAGCATTCTCCAGGGTAAGGAGAGCTTTCAGGGAGTGCAGTTTCTTGTTGAGGCTCCTAGCATTGAGCAGTAACAGCTTTAGCTTGTCCTGAGTAACTTTTGTTATGTTGTAAGGTTTGTCTGTTTGGCAAGGCCTAAAAAGGCTCTACAAGGGTGGATAATGTTTTGGCCAATATCCAAAAGCCTAGAGGTAACAGATGAAGACCATCCTTGGCAAAGAAGCGTGGCCTATCAACAATACCATGTTCACCTGGCTGACAAGTATTGGACCCCTTTGGAATGGCATCAGTAGCTAAGTCAATCATTTTCTACTGGTATTGTGGCATCATCCTTGGAGACGGTTGAATGCTGCTCATTGCTAGGCTCATACCTGCCTGTCACACAGATTCTGCGAGCTCAGTCATGTCTCTCTTCATATAGTCCAAAGAGGTACACCCCAGGTTATTCATGCCAACATGGACTATGACAGAGTCATACTGGTACTTAGGGATAAGTGACCTGAGTGCTTGTGTGATCTGGTGAATCCTAGCCCCTGATAGACAACCAACTGTAACTTTCTCCTTATCCAGCCTGGTAAGAGGGACATCAGTGTGTCTCACAGTGGAGTCTCCTATGATCAGAATATTGGGTCACAGAGTGTTTCACCTTATACACTTGGTAGCTGAGACACAATGTGATGTGGCTTTATGTGCTGTGGATGGGAATCATCTTGCTTGTGTACATGCAGAGTTTCTGAGGACTGCATCTGAGAAGCCTTTGAGGTTTGGATAAGTTTCATGTGAGCACCTTTGCTTCTGTGGGTCTATGTGTGTGGCCCTTTATGGGTGTGGTGAGTGATGTGTGTGAGTCATTGGCAACCTGTTTGTTGCCTTTTTTGTCTGTATGTGAGAGTCTTGCCTCCAATGTTGATGTCTAACTACATCTCTCACACATACTGCACTTGTCTGTTCAAGAATTAACTAGTTGTCAGTGTACATAAGGCAATTGTTACATTGCCTCAGGATACCCATGTTCACCAAGTTGGATGCAGAAATAATAGGAAAGTGCCCATCCGTGGATGCAGGTCCTAATGTGTACTTGAAAGGGACAGGAGTGGAAGGTATTTGTAACTGGATGAGGGATGTGTGCTTACGTGATGTAATCTGCAGCCAATCAAACCAGTGACACTGCCCAAATCAGATGCTATATGGGCAGGAATAGTCCTGGGTCTTATAAGTTAAGTAAACAGTACAGTAAACTTTCACAGTATAATGAAAATAAGCAATGTTTTCAGATGTTTGTGTCTGTACAGGGCACTGACATAGCAAACAGCTCTGCAAATGTGCTAAATTTATACCAGCACTGGAAATATAGAAAACTGACTGAGCCCTTTGGCTAATATAATCCAGCCTTGCCTCACTCCTTTTTGTATTTAAATTTCTCTGCTTACTCACCGGTTCACCATTACTATAGTCACTTTTACTCTGTTACTCTAGTCACAGCTTTGGCATAAACAGCTTTAAACATTTGTAGTATTATTTTATCTATATAACTCACCAACAGCTTTCATAACTGATGTCTATTCCATTATCATATAGGTTCATAGGTTCATAGGTTCATACTAGGCTATCTGCCCGAGGGCATTTATAAGCCTAGCCCATAGTTTTGTGGCTTACGCCACCCCTTTAGTTTGGAGAAACTATGCCCATTATTTTGCTGTGCCTCTGTCGAGCAGTGACACTGAGGTAACCCCTGGGGTGTATCTGCGATCTCCCATCCATTGGTCAAGATTCCTCTTGAACAAGGCCAGCGAGGTGCTCTGCCTCACATAAACCGGGATTTTGTTCCACAGCATAGGGAGTCTTTGGGTGATGAATCTATCCCACCAGCATGTCCTATTAATAACCGTGTCGAGGTTTAAGTCTCCCACCCTTGTGGCTCTGAGGGATCTAGATTTTTTGAGATGAAGCATGTTCATCAAATCTGGGTTTGACATGGCCTTGTATGTCAGGCATAGGTCACCTCTGAGCAAGCGGTAAGCAACTGAATATAACTGGAGTTCTTTCAGTCGGGCAGCATAAGACAGATTTTTGAGGCCCTTTATCCTTTTGGTTTTTTCAACATCCAGTCTTACAATCCTTGATTTCTTTCCTTCCTCCATTATACAATATATTATTTCTTTAACTGTCATTAACATTTCTCTCACATTTTCCTTTAATTTTGTAGATACCATCTCTCCACTTTTTCTTCATTATATTTACTAATCTAGCTTGCACTATTTTCCTGAACATTTTATAATCTACATTCATCAATGTGATAGGCCTTCAACTATTTAAATATTCTTTCTCTCTTTTTTTTTCCAAATTAACTTCAACACCTCACAAATACTCCTTTTACAAAGCCTTGTTCTTTCTATTCATTCATTCATAATTTTAACAGATACATCTTTTTGAATCTTACCCATATTTTTATAAAATTTAGAATTTAATCCATCTACCCTGATGATGAATTTTCCTTAACATTTTTTTAATATGCATCCCATCCCCTCTACATTATTTTATTTTTTTCAAGTATCCAGTCTCAGATTCTGTAAACTTTTCACATTCCCATTTATCTCCACCACCCTACTAACTTCCTGATATTTCTCTTCCACAAACGTAATTATTTCTTCATCTATGTTTTTTCTTTGTTATTGCATCAGTCTCTTTATTTATAATTCTTTCCATTATAGTATACTGTTTTTAGCTTTCCCCAAACAGATTTATTTTGTCTATCTTACCTTGCACTAAAATCCTTTGCATTTGAATTCAGTTCTTTACCCATTTTTATTTTCACAAACAACTTCCTTTCTTTAGCCCTATATTCTTTACTATTATCTTCCATCAAACTCTACATTTTCACCTTTACCTTAGCATAATTAATTTTCCTGCTAAATACATCCTTTTTCTATTGTTTTATATTCTTTTTTGACTTTTACTTCATATACTTCCCACTAGTCTGACCAATTCTTATACATAAACCCAGTAGTCTTTGATTACATAATAATTATTCATTTTTAAAACTTTTCCAACCTGGACTTACTTATCTTCTTTTCCAAACCTAGGCCAAACTGCTGTGTGGTCAGAAAAACAAACTGGTAACATCCTCTCTTCTATCTCATTAAAACTTCTAAGTAAATCATATAATCAATATCAGCTTTAATTGCCCTCTTTTTACATATAACCTCTTTTCTTTCCTATTTTTAATTCTCCCATACCCATAACTTCTCTCATTTTTAGCATCTTCTCCCACCTCCTTTCTTAAGTCACAATTAAAATCATCCATCAAAATAATATTCATATTAACTATGACATAAGGTTTTAATAAATCATTTCTCTTTCCTTACTGTTAGTGAAAGAATAAACAATCAGTCTCAATGGTTGGCCTTTAAAGCAGACGTCTATAACTGACATTCTGCCTAATTTAGCAATAATATGATCTAAAATAAAAGTATTTCCATTTTTAAACAAAGCTGCAATTCTTATACATTTCTCAATCACCAAATTCCATTCAAATGTTCCTCCCCACAATAATTCAAACTGTATTCTCTTTATGAATCGTGTATCAACTGATGCAATTACATTGATACACCACGAATCTCCAGGCATCGCTTAATATATTGTTAACATTTAATGCAGCAATTTTACATTTGCTCATTTCCTTTTTTCTCCTTTCTTTCAGACTGTTCCTGCTAAATTTTCTTTTTATATCCTTAAGTCTTTTCCCAATGAAATTTTTACTCTTTAAAACATGCCATCATATCTCCTCCTCATTACTTCATTTTTTAGACTCCTTTCTCTCACCCTTTCATGTATCTCTTCCTCACTTCTCTTTTCCTCTTCTTTTGATGTTAAATCTTCTTCTCCTGAATCATCTGAAATACTAACATTTTCTTGCCTTATTTGCTCCACTTCAACCTGACCTCATTTGTTTGTATTTATAACATTTTGATTCACATTTTTTGCATCATTTACCATCTCCCAACATTAATTTTTTTCACAGTTTTCAAATAAATGTCCCTCATTCCAGCAAAATAAAAAATATATATATATATATATATATATATATATATATATATATATAACAAGTTCTAGGTTGTTCTCAATATGTGTCATAACCTCTAGCACCTTAACTGCAATAGGAAAATGCATATTTTTCTCATTTAACATTTTCAAGTAACTAAACATTCCTAACGACTCATCCGCAAGCCCCTATTATCATAAACCTTTACCATCTCTTCCACTTTATTGCATTATTTTTCTTAATGCACTTTCAAAGTCTCTTTTTCAGTGTCTGTATGAAACTGAATATGAATATTTTTTAGTCTGTGTCTTAAATGCCATAATCACATATTCATTCCATGGATTTTAGATTTTATGTTTTTCATATTCATTCAAGAACTTTTCCAGTCCTAGAACAGTTATAAAAATAATGTCACAAAAAGTATTTTTTATTCAAAATGAAAGATCTAACCTCAGGCACTGATATGTTCAATAAAGCAATTACATGTTTTCAAATGTCTTATCTGTCCAAGTCTTTCTCATTCTTTCCTTGAATTCTAGCTGTACATCTTTTCCTTTGACAAACCTTTGCTTCTTTTCCTCTCTTCTTCTCCATTCACCGCTACTGCTGCATAAGACTTTCATTTTTCCACTGGCTCTTGTTTTTCTGTATACTCCTTGTCTGCATCATCCATTTGTATCTTCCTCATAATGTCTCCCTACAAAGAATATCTCATACTTTCTGGCTCACTCTACTCTAGCAAGTCTTGCAGTAAATTATCCCACAACCCTCCTGACTGGAGAGCTGTAACAACTCTTCTTTGACACTTTTCTTTTCTTCCATTTAAACATTTTCAAAAAGATTTTTAGAAAATAATCTCAAAATATTTATTTGCAGTCCCCACATCATCTACTTTATCAAAACACCTTCCTTTACTCTCCTCTGCCATACCACTACTACTTGCTCACCAGCCTTGCAGCCCCCACTGTGCTTGGAACAGGACATATGGATGCACTCAGTCACCATGTGGGCTATGAATAGGAGAAATTCCATAATACTCCAGCCATATTTCTCCTAGCAATATAAAATACCACCTCAGGTATCCCTTGAAAAGAGACCACTAGCCCAATGGGATTAATTTGATCATCAACAACAACAATAAATAAATAAATTATTATCTTTCAAATTCAGAGTTGTTTTCAGTTTTGTCCCCACTCTCTGTTGATCAATGTCCCCCTCCTGTCCAATTTGTTCCCTATCCCTGGACTGAGGGTCAGTTGAAAGGGGCCATCATTTAGACAACCATCAGGAGTGGTTATAAGTTTTCTAGTTACAGCCCTGTCCCACCACACACTCAACTAAGTTCCAGTGAGGGACATCCACTGAGCTAACAACTGAGGATGTCTTGTCACTTCTGTAAGGGGTTTTCCCTGCAAGCAGCCCTGCCCTTTCCCCTAAGCATGAGTGTTGGTTTCACTAGTCTCCGCTATGGAAATTAAACCAGCTTAAGACTGTTTAGCTCTCCCACCCCCCTGGGAAAGATGAGTGGGATAAGCTCCTTCACTCCTCCCCACACTACCTGACTTCTCCAGTGCTGAGGTCAGCTAGTTGAACCCTGGTAGCCTGAGTTACAGTCACAGATCTGTCTCTCTCTCTCTCTCTCTATCTATCTATCTCTATCATTGGCCTGGCCCAAATTCACAGAATTTTGTTTACAGAGCTTTGCAGTAAGTCCTCATGCACACCATTAACATTTTACTAGGAGCATATTATTTCATTGTCACTTTCTTGGATGTCATCTTCAATGTGAATAGTAATTTGAGGGATAGATTTAGACACTTTAGCTTTTTCAAATGAATTTGATAAAATGTTATTTAATTCAACTTTTATTTTGGTTTTTGGTTAGTCTATGTTGATGTTTATTGTTAGGCTGTACATGGTGCCCTGTATTTCATTTGTTTAAACTGTGTTCAAGGGATTGCAGTTTTCCACTCATGCAACCGGCCATTTCTTTGTAGCTAATATTTGATCCTTGTCTGCAGATGTGAGACCATGGACTTACTATACTGAAATAAGGGTGTATGAAGATTTGTCCCAGCATAGGTGGTAGATGAGGCTTTGGCCTATTAAAAATATTTTTATTTAAATTGCATTATTCTTTTTGGCGTGCTGTGGATTTGTTTAGTTTGCAAAAAATGGGCTATGATATCATGACATGAATCCAGTTTGCAGTCCTGTCTTACACACTTATTTTTCATGATATGGGGAAGCACAGTGGCTCAGTGGTTGCAATAATTGTAACCACAGTGGCTCACTATTTACAGTTATTGATCACAGTATTGGTTCTGTAGTTCATCTCTCAGCTGCCTTCTCTGCGGAGTCTGCATTTCCTCTTTATGTCTTTGTGTTTTTTTGTTTGGTGTTCAGATTTCACCTCACATTGCAAAGACACACCTAAGTGAATTGGCAATAATCCAAGCTTTCAGTAAGCATGCATGCATACTGTTGCAATTGGATATGTGAATGTGTGAGTATGCAATAGACTGGCATCTTATCAAGGATTAATTTCTCTAACATTCACCCACTGAGTGCTTGGATAGGATCACTCTTATTATGAATTTTGTACATCCATTTTTATACCACAAATATTCTTTTCCAAGGATAAATATCCATACAGACCCAAGGATTTTAACAGTTGTCCAGTTTGTATCCATTCAACACCTATTTTACCAGTAAACTTCTCATGTACCAAAGTAAAGTTTACTTCTGTCAAGCAGTCAGTCAGTAATTGGATACTGTGGTAGAGTCTGAATTTCTTATTTTGGTGGTAAAGGAACTCAGGCAGAGTAAGCAGCTTGGAAATACACAGTTTATAGGGAAAATAGTTCTGATGGATACAAACCACCTTTTTAATAAGTTGCAGTCCAAAATACTAAGCAAATACTTTTTTAAAAGTTGTTTGGGTTTAGTATGGCTTATTTACATGGAAAATTAAAATGTTCAGCTGTTTGCCAAATTTTGGGCATTAATGAAACAATGGACATTCAACATTTCAATTAAGTCTTTTCACAGTTCGCAGTGATTATAAGGTGTTTCATCCCATAGTGCCCAGAACTAAATGACACTTACAGAACTTCACTCTCTATATCCAGTCAAGCAGATATTTCAGGCAGCCCCAGAAGGTTTTCTTCATTCAAAATCCAGGATAGCAACCCTGGTTTTGGCACACCCTTCAAACTCCTCCTTTCAGGGGATGCTATTCAGCTACATGTGTCACTCCAAGGATTTCTTTTAGCTTCCTCTCTCAACACTGGAAAGCAGGGTAAGGATGAACCTGAAACAGCTGTACCTGCAGCTGATTTCCATAAACTTCCTACCTTACTCCTACCTGCCTGACTGACTCAAAATGAATGCAGTTAAAGGCACAGCATTTCCTAAGGTCAGCAGGCACTACTTCACCACAAAATGTAATTATTATTATATGACACACATATACTAGGAGCCTTTCTCCCTGAACCTCAGCCATGAATGTGTTATGGCTGAGCTGTGTATTTCTAGTTGTCCAAATAAAAATAATAAAGAAATGTTTTTTAGAAGCTCAGATCCTGAATAGTGGTATTGTTTTCATCAAACTAACCATGGTGCCATTCTCTATCACAGCTAATAGGTACAGGCCAGGCCTGAATTCCTTTTGCTGTGATTGACCGCATCAAATGCAGGCATGAAATAGATCTTTGCTTAGAGACATTTCTTAAGCCATTAGTAAATCACTATCTCTAGATGGAGTTTGGTGCTGAATTTTCTCATCACTAATTTTTGATTACCTGAGAAAATTTGGACAACGCATTCATTCATGATAGAAATTATGTTATTTTGAATGTGACTTTTTTACCTGTTTGTATTCCAATGTTATTTTCCAACACAGTAGAGAGAGCCATCCAGAGAAGTCATCATTCAGCCAGCCATGGCAATGACAATGTTTCTATTGTAGCTGTAACTCCTGTCCTGGTCAAAGGACATGGGACCTGCATCAGTACAGGGCTGCATACCTCTGTGCACCTGTGAGTAAAGGCTACCTCATCTGTGGTGTGGTGAGCTGAATAAAGTCCTCTGGGTTGCTGTATGCATTAAGCTGTCATGCAAATGGAATGTGACCTCTCATGACATTGACTGTTCCCCCAGGATAGGCATGCTCAGCCTTTCCATTCCAGCTACAACATATATGAGATAATAATTGAAATCACCTAGTAATAGTCAGGGTTTTCCTCTGATGACAATGGAGCTAGCATAGATCTGATATAATAATGGGCTTACCATTACCTGGTTATTCTTTAAGATGGTGATGTCGTTTCAGCCACTGACTGTGACAATGACTAAGGAAAAGAGGTCACTTACAAGAAACCTTAATCTTGTTGTTTTCTCGAAAGTATGATTTCATAATGATTGTAACATACTATGCACATGCTTGAAAAGTAGGGTGCCATTAGAGTTGATATTTCTACTATTAATAACCAGTGATGTCAATACATAGATCTGAGCCATATCAACTTCTGGAAATGATTTATTCAAGAAGAGCAAACCTAATTTACTTGTGGAAGACAGGACAATGTGTTTCCTTGACATCTATTGCATGGTTAAGCAAAGGGTCACACAATATAATGAATGTTAATAAGCTTTGAGACAAAAATTTGAATGACACCAGAAAATAGCTCTGTAATATGATCAAAAAGGAAGTTCTTGATGCAAAGCTGTTACAATGAATGGAACTATTTCCTGTGGACTTCCATCTGCAGAAGATGTGACTTCCACCATTAGCTAGTAAATTACCTCCATTTGGCTATTTTTCAATTAAGCAAAACAGCATGGATGCTACAGCTCGTAAGAGGCTTATTTATGTTTTCTGGTACCAGATTTATCCTGTTGATGTTTGAAGGGAACTAACTACAGGCTGTCTCTGAACTTGGCAGATATAAGACAGTTTACCAATCTGGGATAAAACAATAGACCACTGCACACACTCTCACACACAACATCCACCCACCCACACAAACTCACACCCACCCACCCAGCCACACAGAGACACATGCACACATACACAGCACACACACACATGCACACACACATACACACACACACACACACACACACACACACGCACATATATATATATATATATATATATATATATATATATATATATATATATAAACACCTCTCAACTTCTATGGTTTAGTCACAGCACTATGATTTTGGCCCACACTCTTAGCCTTGCACCTGCAAGATTTATGATTTTTCTTATAATGTCAGTGCTGTTTATTGGCAAAATCTTTATTAAGTTTATAAACTAAATCTGTATAAAGATTCACTACTACTAGCTATATAGGATTGAGTATACAAAGACATTCTAGTATGAAAACAAGAAAATATTCCTCTTTCTGACCCTTTGCTATAATTTTTAAACTTCAGTGCTAATGATATGAAGTTGAGAGGTATAAACACACACACACACACACACACACACACACACACACACACACACACACACACACACACACACACACACGTGCGTGCACAGACACACACATAAACACACACTGGATGTAGATGTATCACCAATTTAAAGTTCACCTGTCAGATTGTCTGGGAAGAGTAGGGAAATCAGACCACCCAGTGAAAATCCATATCGACAGAAGTATGGCATGCATTGTCCACACAGAAGGTGTACCAGGCAAGAAACAAATGTGAGGCAGGAACACTATCCTCCATAGCTACATGTCCCCTGCACACCATACTAATTACAGAAAGTCTTTTCAGTGGTAGTTCACTATAATGGTTACCTATCTGAGTCACTACAGAGGAAAAGAAAGATCCCTCTGAAAACTGTTGAACTATAAATAAAAGAGGAGCTTATCACACAACCCATTTTAAGGGTTCTTTTCTAATGGTTTACAATCAAATTTTCGAATGTAACTCTGTCGACTGTACTTTTGTTGAACAAGGAAAGTCGAAAACGGTAATGTCGAACTCCAAAAGCCAACCTAGGAATGGGTTTTAACATGGGTCGAGATAGGGACGAGATTTGTAGTTCAGCAATAGAAGTGAACACCTATCTCGACCCATGTTAAAACCCATTCCTAGGTTGGCATTTGGAGTTTGATACTGCCATGTTCGACTTTCCAGTTTGACAAAAATGCAGTCAACGGAGAATAAACTAGACTGCTCTGACAAAACAGCAAATGTAGATTTATATTCTTGATCTACAGTGTAAACAGCCATTACACTATTATACATTTTAGGATTAGAGGGCATAGACTTCTATTTCCTCTGGTCTTGTTCTCATTGGCACTAATATACTGCAACGGTGCTAGGACAGTTGATGCTTGGAATGTTGTTTCCATTGCAAGAAGATAGCGCGTGATGCTTTTGAGCAGGAGGAAAATGGCGCGCTTAAAGAAAGCAAACATAATTCACAAGAAAGAGATCGTACTCACCTCTGATTATATCCTAAGCAGAAGGCATTCTATGTTCAGAAGGTGTTGGGGTCTCAACAGGACTTAAAGTCAGTGATGGCTGCAATGGTGCTGGATGTCCAACTGTTTAGGAAATCATTCAGAAGTATACCTTTTCTAAAAATATTAGAAATGCTTATGTGACTATAAGGCAATACTTTGAAAGTGAAAGACAAGGATGAAAAGAGAATGAAGACAAAAAAAAACAACAAAAAAAAAAAACAGCCAAATAATACATTTATTCTGACTGTAGAAAAGAGTGGGAAGTACACTACTCCAATGGGAGGAGGAGAGATGCCAGTCCATTCAGAGATGAAGCAAACAAATTACAATAACTAAAGATAATTAAAGCAATGTGATGGGAAGGAATAAACATCAACATCTGAAAGAAAATAAACCACTTCATAAATAGCTATAAGCTACTCGCATGTCTCCTTCTGAGCATGATAATTAACATAAAACCTTACATGAAATTCCCTCTTAATCCCAAAACCTTTCTACTGAGGGATTTCAACTATCCATAAATAAACTGTCTAACCTAGTTTACCAGTGGTCAGCATATACAGTGCTTCCTTGACATTATAAGTGGTTGTTCCCTTGTATAAATTGCTAATTATCCTAAAAGGGGTCCCAGTACCCTTGATCTTGGTCATCTAATTTCCAAAAGTATCTCCTCTAGAGCCAAGGAAGTTTTAACTCTTATTTACTCTTTTCGCATTAGCCTCATTATTGAATATAATACCCCTTTAGCATGTATTTAGTAAATATATCACTCAGCTGGAGAGGCCCCCCCCCCCCCAAATTCCTAATTAAAAAGCCCAGTGGCCTTAAAAATCTTATTTATAACCTGACTTATGAGGGCAGACTGACAGTCCTCTCTCTGTACTCAATTTCTTATAGACTTCTCCTTGGGGATCTGTGTCTAGCCTTTCAAGTTTTGACCTCCTCCTTCTTAGAACATGGCTCCTAAAAGACCCAGTTAGAGTAACTAAAACTTAATAACTAGATACATAAGACAAGTCAACTTGATAGGGTCATATTCCAATAAATTCACTACCTATGTAACAGACCTCTACTACATATCAAGCAGAGCACACTCTTGTCACGTTCAAGGTAAACCTAGATAATTGAATGGGCAGCCTCAGATTCTCCCCTGGTCTATTGTGTATTCTCCTCCTTGAGGTTGTAGGGAAGCTCTGAATATAAGCTATTGGTTAAGCTTGCTATGGTGTGCAAACTGATTGCCTAGTACTTGCCCATAAGCCTATAAATCAATGAACCTATAGTTTTGTGCTTCAAGTAATTAATCAACATTGACTTCAACAGAATTTAGAAATGCTGTACTATGGCTTCATCATACTAAAGGAAAAAATGGATACTGGTCAATCTTACCCTGCCAAGGGGTGAAAATAATCAAATCATTACTAAATAAAAGAAATGAGATGATACATATTCTGAGCACAATGGATCAGAGAAATATTTTGTTTTAAAAAGAGCTGATTTAAATTAAACCTGAGATGGTTATCGAGGTTAAAACTTGATGAATAGTGGATCACAGATAAAAAGAATGTGAGTAAAGATCACTTTGTAGAAAAGGAGGAAGCCATTAAGATTCTTTCCATTTTTAATGGCTTCATCACTGAAATTTTAAAATAAAGGGCAATATTTTTCCACACAACTCAATAATCTTTAATTTCATAAACACTTAAGTATTTGGGCACTGAAAACAATGCCTGGTCATAACAGAGGAGTAGTCTGCTATTATAGCATATAGTGGTTCTGGACATTGTTAACTTGGCATATTCTTAGTTCTCTATAGTCTAACAAACTACAAGTTAATTATATGAAAGAAAGTGGTGCACAGGCAAAGTCTCCTGAATGTTAATTAAACAATCAGTGGATTCCTGGTCACCAAATAAAAACCAACGTTGGAATTCTACTTTATATTCTTTTTTTTTTTAATTAGTGATATTTGCAATGGGAGCATTCACATCATATAACAGAATTGTCTAAGGCTAGAATTCATAGGCATTTGCCATGCAACTACACAGTCCAAGTGCACACAGCTGCTTTTGTGCAGAGTGACAAACAAACCATTCATTCATTCATTCATTCATTCATTCATTCATTCATTCATTCATTCATTCATTTATTGTTTGATGACCAGTGTTGTGGATCGCTCCCAAGTGTACTCATTTCCATCATAGCCCAGGAAAATAACACAAGAATATGAGAGGGGGATTACAGTTTAATTTTACAGTAGCAAACAGAGGTAGAATGTATTTGGTAACACAAAGTAAGTCAATTATTTCTCATATTTACTTCAGTAAAATATGCTTGATGAAAACTTATAAGAACTATTAAATGGGATTAGCATATTAATACATTTCTGAATAGGAACACAGTTAAGTATATTGTAAGTATATATGTTAAGTAAACATCAATAGCATGACCGAACCAGGGAGACAGTGTAAACAAAGTGTAACTTCAGACAACTGTAACTAAGACTGTTTAGCTGTATCTATCTAAAGATACATACATAAATATAGATACATATGCACAACATTATGAATCATAGGATTATAGATATATGTATAATCAGCTAGTGTGACCAAGCAAGCATTCTTGTTCAGCACAGATCTACTGAGCAGATCTACAAGGTTTACTTTTATATCGTCGATCACACTTTGTCGAATGGCCACTTAATCAACGCAGTTTACGTGAACCGAAACTGTGAAAAATTTTAAACATCGAAAAACATTCGACATTTCCAGCTGTGCAACACCTCCACACCATTGCTACCATGGGTCAAAAAGGGGCAAGGTTTTGTCGTTCGCATATATGGAATTCGACATTGGAGATGTTCGCATTTTGGCATTCGCGGAAGTCGTGTCACCCATATCGAGATCGACGATATAAAGGTAAATCAATCTACAATGCAGCAACTACAGCAAACTTCGTGAGTCTTAGAGCTCATAGCAGATTAGAGAAAGAAAATAAGATAAGTATGGATGCTACATGGTAGCGTGTCTAGGACAGCTGTCTAGATGTAATAAATGATGTCAGAAATGTAACATAGGAAGTGAGGATTACTGAAGTTGTGCAAGTATTGGTATATCTGTGTGATATGCAAGTCCAGTGTTAGAATAATATTCTTGGGTAGCCAAAAACATACGACCACAAATACATTATAAAAAAGTGGTGATAAGGAGGTGGCTAGGATAACAAAAAAAGTGGTAAAATCTAGCAGAGGCAAATGCACAAGGGGAATACATAAGATAGCACTAAGCTGGGGTGGTAGGAAGGGCTGCATTTTAATTTTATTAATTTTTTCAATATAATGAGAGACTAAATGAGAGCAAAGTATGCAAAGGAAATGTAATTTTGAAAAGTGGGTGTAAGCTAGTTTGTAGGGACAAACAGACAAAGATGACTCCCTGCAGACAAATATGGTGGGTTGTGCAGTCATGATGACAGGGTGACAAAGGATGGACATATACTTACAAAAAGTGGACAAATAGTGATGACCACACTCTCGGTATAAGTATAATAAACAAGTATCATAAACTAGGAAGAAAGGTCACACAGATCAGGGAATAGGGTGAACTGCTAGCTATGGACAGGATGCCACTCCATTTCAGAGGACATCCTATATGAAACTCTTACCATATATCCCAGACTAGCTAGTGGTAGTGGCCAGGTTGCCCTCTTGCAGCCTGAGAGGATAGCTGTGTAAGTGATTCTGCTATTTGCTCAAGGAAGACTCAATGTGGCCAAGTCATTGCCTGACCTGTTGGTCCCCCACTTCCTCAACCAGCTGCTGCAGCTGTGGCTCATCCACCAGTGTATAGATATGGCTGTCCATTTGATACAGATTATTAACACTCTCAGCGGGAGAAAACCACATCCCCAAGATAAGGCCTATCATGTGCTGCATCAGAGGTAGGGTATAATGAAGCTTTCAGGGCCTCCCCTTCTTCCTTATCGAGTGGACTTGCATAATGGATACACAACATAAAATTTGTGGTTAGTATGACATTCCAGTATTTCATATTAATAGAGTAAATAATCTGGAAATTAGATATCAGATAGATACACCCCCACCTTGCAACCAGAATTTACAATCTTCTCTAACACCCAACTAAGTTAAAACATATCAGTTCACCACCTTAAAGATAATAATGCACATAGGAAAAGCTACCTGATGGACTGGCATGAACATATCAGGAAGAAATTATTATAAAAATGCAGTACACCTCTTTGCATTTTTGCTTCACTCTCCTGTAGCAACTCATGATGACAGTGCCTAACGTCATCATACTTATATCTGCAGTCTTCTGTCTGTAGTTTGAGAAGGCTTGAAGCCCAAGTTACAACAGGAACCCATTTTTGTAGGCTTCTTTATAATGTGTTTGGATCTGCTGTCTGAAGTCCCTATGAAAGAGATAAAAAAGCTAAAATATAAATAAATAAAACACTTGCACCCCCCCCCCCCCCAGAACCGGCTGGCCAGGATATTCATTTTCTTCTAATTAAAAAAAAAACATTTTTTTTTTTTATGGGCGTTCCTCTTTAAAAATGCCCTTTGCGCAATGGTACTGGAACCATAGAGTGAGGGGGAGGTAGCACCCCCTACACTTCTACAATAAATATATATATGCTGGGGGGTGTTTGTTGCTGATAAATATATATATATATATATATATATATATATATATATATATATATATATATATATATATATATATACTGGGGGTATGTTTTGCTGATATATATATATATATATATATATATATATATATATATATATATACACACATGTGTGTGTGTGTACTGCTGGGGGAAGTGTGTGTGTGTGTGTGTGTGTGTGTGTGTGTGTGTGTGTGTGTGTGTGTGTGTGTGTGTGTGTGAGAGAGACAGAGTGAAATGCCCTAGTTAGAGTTAGCAGATGGAATTTATTTTTAGTGCATTTTCAAGGAATTTTGATTTTCAAGGGAAGTGAAGTTTACTGCTGCTCATGCTAAGTCTGATTAAAATGTACAACTCGTTTGTTCAGCAAATGGTATCACTATTATCTTATAGAATTTTAAAGCAGTGTTGGTAGCACAGTAGGTAGCATACTTGCATTTTGATGCAGAAGGCTGTAGGTTCTACTCCCACAGTATATAGATTTCTATTTTAAGGGGCTGGAGTGCTATAGACATGAGTAGGTCCTCCTTTGGATGAGGTGTCTAGTAACTATGAACCTGTTTTTCAGCTTGCCACCCATCCCCTATTGCAATGTAGCAGCTTACCATTTTTTTAATGTAACATAGGCAATTTATTCTTCAAGGGTAGCAGGCACTGAATTTGTAGATGAAACACTGAAATATAAAGTTGTTTTCTAACAACAACCTCTTCATTAGTTTCAGATCTCTTTAATGTGAAATTATTCAGATGACTTTTGCTTCTTCAGAGATTGTGCATATTGACTGATATTGGTGGATTGTAATAGGAGAAGTGTGAGTGGCCTTTATGGTTGAAAGGTTCTGAACTGAGCAGATTGTCATTATTGGTTCATGTTTTTTTTCATTGCTTAGTGGCAAAATGTTCAAAACTATAAATTTAAAACATGCTCTATGAAGTGGTGCTGTATTATATAAGGGATATAATTCAATCATTATGTAGTATAATTGATTCACCTTCCTGATTGTATTAAAGAACTCCTGCATGATCCTAAAGATGTGTGCAAGGGGCCTATGATTTGAAAACAGCCCAAAGGTAAACTTAACCTGCCACTGGCCAGATGCCTTTTCTCTGAATGTGGGTTTCAATGCTGTTTCAGTGAATGTGAGTTTCAAAGGTTGAAAAGTTTTAATGTCAAGTCTGTTTTCATTGTAAGACTAAGGCTTTGTTTAGCAAATGTCTATCGGTGTTTGTGCTATAAAATTTGAAATAAAATTTGTAAATTAAATCCAAATATCTGTCATCATTGTAGAAGTAAAGCATAAAACTGTATGCACACTGAGTGAGAGTTTTGAACAGTGTTTATAGCAACTGGGGATAAATAGCCAAGGAAGAGGACACTGAAATGGCTGCATGTGTGTGTGTGTGTGTGTGTGTGTGTGTGTGTGTGTGTGTGTGTGTGTGTGTGTGTGTGTGTGTGTGTGTGTGTGTGTATGTGTGTGTGCATGTGTGTGGGGGATCTGGGTTTGCACCCCCCTACAAAAAATCCTGCGGGCTCCCTTGCATATAACCTATTCTTCCTTGCAGGATGCCAAAAGCTAATTGGTACAACAAAAAGGGAGCCACTTGATGTGTGGTAATGCATATCTTTTGTAGGCTGAACATTCCTTCATATGATGTTATTCTAATGAATGAGCTATGCATTAAACCTGCAACACAGAGAAATGTAATTAAGCAAATTTATTTATTTATATTTATATACATCCTCTAGTCCTATCTATTATATAGGCCCCTGCAAGCTAAACAGTACTCAAACTGCTGTATTTAAGATACAAAGTAACCCTTAGCCATCTTATCCAATTTCTCCCCACCTATTTCCTAGATAAAGCATTGTGTTGTAATAAAACTTAATGTTGTTGTACTTCTCACATAATGTTGTTGTACTTCTTGTTCCGAAGGATAATAAGGTGATGTAATATTGGGATGCTTAGACTTAGAAACATGGTTGTTGTTGTGTCTTTTGGCTTTTCCCGGTTAGGGGTCACCATAGCAGAATTCCGGTCCGCTAATGATTGGCAGTAGATTTTTACGTGCCGAATTGCCGGCCCTGACGCACAACCTTTAATGAAGGTACGCCCATTCATGCATGTCTCCACACAGAAGACTTAGGAACATTGTAATTAAGCTCAAATCTCATGGACCTTTACAACCCATGTGCCAATTATTGTATCTTTGTGTACATTACGATCTTACAAATGTAATAACCAGAAAGACTAAACAGTACCTGTATGTAAACTACTTGTATGTAAGCTACCTGTATGTAAACTAACTTTATGTAAACTACTTGTACGTAAGCTACTGATACTAGTTATCTCTGATTGTCTTTTGTTTCATCTGGAGCTTTTTTCCCCAGGCCTTCGCTGAAAATGGACATGTGTCCAATCAGATTTTCCCAGTAAACAACTGTAAAATAAAGTAAATAAAATACATTTTGTTGACTAGGTTAGTGCCACCAGGAAAGCAAGGTGTTTTCAATGGAGACCCGAGCTGGTATTTATACTGCCTAATGAAAATTTGGTAAGGGCAATGGGGAAGTTCCCCTGTGCTCCTCTGTTTGGGAACTACTGTGAGGTAAATGGAAAGAGGAGCATGAGAAGTGCTACAAGTTGCAGCAGAGCAAAAAACAATCAGTGAAAAGATGTTGGCGACTACAGTTATGGATGAGAACAAGTCAGCAAACTTGTTATCAAGGCAGTTTCTGAGGAGAGAAGAGAGGATCCTGTGCTTACAGTACGTGCATAAGGAGGTTTGGAAGACTCTTGTTTTATGTTAATTGACTTGTGAAGATGAACCAGAGGACAGTGTTGCTACTCCATGCATCCAGGCTATTGAACTGGCCCAGGAAAGTGAAGGAGAGGGAACAAGAAGTTTGGAAGATGTTGCACAGTGGGAAGGTGAACTGTAAACACCAGCACAGTCACAGGAAGTGTCAGAGAAAGTGTATATCAAGAGAACATATGCAGCACTGGTGGCTGTTATAGAGAGAAGGAGAGAGTAGAGTATTAAGCAGAAAAGAATGCCTACAGTAGGGATTTCTCAGGTTTGTTACTTGGGGCAGTATAATTGAGAAACTAGGATTTAATATATCACAAATCCAATCTGAAATTAATTTTGGAAAGGAACAGTTTTGTAATGTGATTTTTGAGATATTTGAATTAATGGACAAATTCATGTATGCAGTTCAAAGAACTAGTGGTGTCCTTGGAAGGATATGTGTTTTGTGTAGTAACTTTGGTGTTAAAATAGAGACTAATGTTTTATTTTAGGTCTGATGACCTAGAAGAAGGGGACATTTTGGGCTAGTTTCTATTTCTATGTCAGTCTGTGTATTCTATGAACAAATTATATGATGAAAGGAATATTTGGACTGGGAGATGGGAATTATGTGGTGGTGCCTCACAGTACGACGCTGTCCAGTTCGATTCTCAGCTAGAGCATCTTCTACGTGGAGACATGCGTGAAAGGGCATACCTTCGTTGAAGGTTGTGCATCAGGGCTGGTAACTCGGCACGTAAAAATCAACTACCAATCATTAGCGGACCGGAGTTCCACTGTGGCAACCCCTAACCAGGAAAAAGCTGAAGGACACAAACAAATGTATTACAAGAAAAGGAAAACATTGCAAAGCACATTTATTTATTTACTTACTTCTTTCAGTTTGATAAACAGGTAAGTGGATTGGCTGACATATCCCTTTTGACCATGACCCAGGCACCATGGCACAAAACACCAATAAAAAGTTATGCAAAGGCAAAAGAATACACAGAGTTGTATATAGCACAGTAACAAAGTTGAGAAAATGCATTTATATATCATTTAGAATTAAAAAGGCAAGTGATATTATTATTTACAGTTTATACAACTAAGTTAGGCATTCCTCTAATAGTCATTCATTAAAACTATGAAATATGTGACTACAGAGTGCACTGCAAAGACTAGCCATTATCATGGAGGCAATATCATTTGGTGTCCTTAAACACTTGTTCTTTTAGTTTATTTCTAAATAATTGAAGTGACACTTTCTTCCTCAGTTCTGCAAATAGCTAATTCCAAACAACAGGGAATAGCCTAGAGATAGCTCTTTCTCCCTGGAGATTTTAAAATAAGGTTTAATGGGTTTAGTGCTATCTTCTTGGCTGTTTCTAAGTGTGTAGTTAACCTTCTTGATTTATTATTTTGTTTTTTTTTTTCTTTCTGTGGGGGACTGGACAATGTCCCATTTTTAACTGATTCTGGAGTTGACATCAAAGAAGAAATGTGGCTTTGTCCTTTACAGGTAACATGTCATACCCCTGCAGAAGTTGGCAGTGATGATTTGGGGATTCTGCAAGAACAAATGTGCAGATTTTGTTTATACTACTTTTTTATTTTATATGTATTTGGGCTGGAATGTAAGTTATAAGGTGGAGCCCATATTTGATTTTTAGGGATAAGCACAATTTTAGCTAAGGCATCATAAGCTGTAGGGGTAAGGAGGCATGAGATTCTGTAGCATAGTTTTAGTTGGTGAGTATTTGTCTCATTTATATGTTGATAAATGCTTGTGGTCCAAGGTGATCAGTGGGTACCTCTGTTCTGTTACTAGTGGTAGTGGGTTGCTGTCTGTATACTTGCTTATGGGCATTTAGGGAGTTTTGTGGGGTGTGAAATATCATGATGTTAGACTTCAGGGGAATGATTAGGAGCATATTTTATTAATTCAGTAGTTTATATCTGTAAAGCTAGATTATAGTTTCTGCTGAAGGGTCAAAGTGTTCGTGCATGATATAAGTAGTAAGATGTCATCTGCATGATGGACCAAGTTTAGGTGGGGCAGGTCAGCAAATATATCAATGATGAATAAGGAAAATGACAATAAACCAGGGATGGATTCTTGTGAAACTTCTGTATCAACAGTAACTTCATCTGAAGGGCAGATTCTTAGGTGTACTTTTAATATTCTGTTTTGGAGGTAACTATGAAACAGTGTTATTGTATTTAGGCCAACACTGAATTTGCTAAGTTTGTAAAAGAGCAGTTTATGATTTATTGTTTTAAATAATCTTGCTATATCAGTGAACAGACACCCTGTTAATTCTGTATCATTCATTTTGTTATAAATATTTTGCAATTATGCTTAATGGAATCAAAGGGACTGTTAGATATCTTGACTAATCTAAATTTGTTTTTGTGCTATAGAAGATTGTTGAATGAATGAGTATACAAAAAAGTAATATAATGTATGTGAAGTTATAAATCATAGCAATAAAATATGTAGGCCATATTGCAGGTACTGCAAATATAATAAACACTGATGGTATGACTATGCTAAAAAATGAAAGTGTTGAAAATGAAAATACGAAGCAAACTGTGCAAGCTGAGTCATGATGAAGATGGGGATGAATATGCTTTTAGGCATGAAAGAGAAATTATAAAGAATGGCCAGATGTAGGGTTAATGATGATGTTAAAAAACCAAAAAGAGACTGAAAAGATACATAAAAATTAAATATGTTACCATATGAAATTGAATTAATGAAAGAAACAATAGCTTGAAAGTAAGAACAATTTTTTCTGTAATTTCCCTTAATGAACACAGTATGAAAAATGAAACCAGAAGAATTTCTGTGATATAACCATATAAACAGTTAAATATGACATAATATACTTATTAAATACATATTTAAATAACAAAAAGTGCAGAAAGAAAATTTAAAGTAACTATTAACGAGGGAATATCATGAGCTCTCTGGGCAATGATTATGGAATCATAATATTGTATGAGGTGAATTATATTACATTATGTGAAGTCACTATTATTTGACCGGAAAGGTTACTGACATTAGATTGCTGTAGTAAAGGGTAAAAAAAAAGATTCATGGTAGTTTATGCATTTACGTCAGGTACCAAGAACATACAACTTTTTCAAGAATTACAAAAAATATATTTGAATGTTAGCATGAATATAGTGATTTTTTGGAGACTATAATTGTGACATTAACCAAATAAGAAAGCATGGAAAAAAATTGAATTATGTAAAGAGTTTTTTATTTCATAGTTTTGACTTAATATAGGACTTGACCATAAATATACTTATATGAATGGGAAGGTAAGGACAAAATTGGCTTTTTGTATTCTTAGAGTGATTAAAGGCAGCTAATACTGGTACTTTTACTTTGTGGATTTCCTTATCATGTAACAGTTTGGGCTGTTTTGGACATAGCTTGTTACTGAAGAAGGAAAGGGATGTAAGAAAGTAACAGGACACTGTCCAAAATTGCAGGCACAAGATGAAAGTAAGGCATCATTTGCATAATATTTAAAAATGAGAGATTTTATAGAAATTGGTTAGAGTGGTGGATTGATTGCAAAACAAAATATAATATGACATGTCTTAATGTAGAATGTTTGTGGCATAAGAGCAAAAAAAAATTAAGAGGAAGAATGTCAAAATTAGAAGTTATAGGAGGTAATAATGAGAAGGCAAAGATAAAGCAAAAATATTTAGGTTGAATGAAGCAAGTATAAGAAATAGGTTAGTAACTCATTAACATATATGTGGTGTGGAATGTCACACCTCTAGCAGCCTACATGCATCATTGCATTCCAGAACATTTGCTGAAAATTCAACTTAAGTGCATAAGATAAACAAATGTAAAAAATTTGTAAACAATAAAAGCTATTACACCTGTACAAGTAACAATGTTATCAGTAGGAGGTGTGCCATACACTGATAATAGGTAGCATATTCATAGCCTTTCCTTAAATATTATAGTAAATTATAATGCATACAAACCCAGAATTATAATTTTTGCAAAACATACACAAATTGTGATATCATGAAAACTGTACAATCTAGGTATATATTGTTAGAATTTTTTTGTTAGCCAGACATAAGCTTTCATGTGGCAAAAATGAATTCTTCTCTGGTTAATCGAGTTCATGGATTCTGTCTCGGAATTTGGTACAGATTTTCACTTTAAGATTATCTAGGAGATCCACTGATATCCTTTAGAGCCTCAATGTTCTTTTCTTATTTAATTTATCTAAATGGTAGCACTCTAGTTTTTGTAAATATTGTATATATTTTTGTTTGTTTTAGAAGTTTTAGATTGTATTAGGCCTACCTGCATATTCATATCTTCATGTAATGTTCATTTACTCTTGATGTGAAATAAATAAAAAAGTTATTTGAAAAAAAAATTCTTCTCTGAGTGCACGTTTATTGAGATATTTACTGAACTATGAAAATATACTTAATTGTATAATTAACAATATAACTAATACTGAATATTTCTTAAAATGTGCAACATACGGTGGTGCAAATATCAATAACAGTCTTCTTCAAAAAAATCTAAGGTTTTCCCTGATGCCATTTAATAGTTCATAAGTCAGCTGTATTTTTGAAGTACTAAGTACATATGGAAATATTTTTTATTTTCATAATTAATAACAAAAAATAGCAATATCTCCAATATAGTATAATATA
The DNA here is from genome assembly GCF_019279795.1 of Protopterus annectens. Classification (NCBI taxonomy): domain Eukaryota; kingdom Metazoa; phylum Chordata; order Ceratodontiformes; family Protopteridae; genus Protopterus; species Protopterus annectens. Next base: position 1,526,167,704 of record NC_056737.1, on the reverse strand, counting down.
AATCGATGCTGACAATGAGTTTTCCTGTCCCTCCATGGCATTTCACTCCATATCCTTTAGCAGCATGTAGGTCTGTCAGTTATGAAACTATTAAATATGGAAATATTAACAATAAATGGCAAACAGTGATAAATTTCTCTACTGCTAGAAATAGTAGATTAACAAGCATGATGTTATTTTATTAATAAATCCTTTCCCTTTCTAATATTGCCTTTTAATTAACTGATAAGTCACTTAGTTTATGGAGCCAGGCCTAAAAAAAGGTCTGGGCAACATAAACAGCTATGGGTATTAACTGGAAATATACAAAAAGCTTGAATGTGTTACGGTAAAAATGTTGTTAAATGTAGAAAGAGAGTAATCATAAAGTAGGCAAAGTATGACAAAAGTAAATGGAAAATGTGATATTTAATAAGCAAGGAGAAATAATCAAAGCTACTGAATCTTTTCCTTAAACTATGTATGCACAGAAACAGAATATATACAGGAGGTAGAATGAGAAGTTAACCACATTTCTAAAAAAAAGAATGTATATATTAATCAGAGAAATTACTAATGAGGAAGCTCATAAAAAAACTCTGTCTCTCTCTCTCTCTTTCTCTTTCTCTCTCTCTCTATATATATATATATATATATATATATATAGAGAGAGAGAGAGAGAGAGAGAGAGTGGAAGAACTGAATCTGCAGCAGGGAAATTTGGTATTAATACATATTTTACAGAAAAATGAGCAAGGAAAAGCTGAAATGCTTTCATAAAATGAGATGTGAGGAAGTGAATTAAGGCATTAAGTCAAGAGAAATTTACAGACGTATTATTAGACTTATTCGGAAAAATAAGAATTATAAGAAACTATTATGTGACTGGATACCCATATCCATATGTCATTTGGAATATAAAATAGTCATTACAATTTTTCAAATAACATTTAGTAATGTCACAAAAATGGTAATTGCTGATTGGGTATATGGGATAAAAATAGAATATAATAGAGATATGTCAGTTATAGTTTACAAATTGAAAGAAAGGGTTTCTCAGAGTCAAACTGAAGGTAAAGAGACTTTGTGTGACATTGAAAAGCCATATGGTAATATATGACATAGTCAGTTATGGGATATTCTAAAGCACTATTGTTATTTCAAATAAAACTAGTATTTGTTAAAGTTGTCTATGAAAATACTAACACAAAGATATTAGTAAATGGTTGGCTAAGAAGACAGACTGAAGTTAAAAGTGGGGTATGTCAGGGATGCCTTATGACTACTATGTTTTGGTTTGGTATTGTAATAAATGCTCTTAAAGAAAAATTAAAAAGAAATAATTGTGAGGCAAATCTGATTTTAGGGACTTAGTGATATAGTCTATAATGATGTGTTATGAGATGATACTGTTATAGTTGTTACAAATCAAGGTATGGATAATGTTATGGAGGATTTGTGTTTTCTTCTGAGGATGGCTGGATTTTTCTTAAATAGAAAAAAGTAAAGGACTATGTGGTATATATTTTACTAGACATGATATTAAAGTATTAGGCAGTAAATAGGGAGATAGGCAGATTACACTAACCAATGGAATGATTTATTACATGATGTAAAGGATTTAATTGTTGCATGGAAATCATACGACTTATTTTTCCAGAAAAAAAAGTATACTTAATACAGATAGAAATATTAGGAAAGCTAGAGTATTTAGGTAGAAAATTTAGTTTCCTGAAAGGCTTGAAAATAAACAATTAGAGGTTGTTTTTCTTGCATTTGGGATTCTAGATTAAACCATATAAAAACAGATACAGAATGCAATGTACTTTTTTTTGGCTTATTGCCTTTTATTTGGGTTTTAAATATTATAAAAAATGAAAAAGATATTGTTTCTAAATATTACATGTAAAATATGATTACATTTTCTAATGACAAAATCCAGGAAGTATAAGACAGATGAAAAAGTTGAAGTAGAAGCTGTTGAATTAATACAAAATCATATATCTGAAGTGACAAAAATAGGAAAGGTTTGCATTAAAACTTTACGAATAAAAGTTATATAAACTGAAATTAACTGAAACTGTTAAAGTAGGAAAAAAGATTTGGGTATATAAGGAATGAGATGTTTTATCATGAAGATTGAAAACAAACTTCCAATCAGCCATGAAGTATCAGCAGTTATCTGCAAGGTTATGCTATATGTGCAACAAGGAAGAAAGAATTGAGCATGTATTTTCAGATTGTGAAAGAATGAAATAATTCAAGACAGAAATGTGAGATAACTGGAATATTAAAAAAATGAATATGCAAATAATTTTATATTTTTGTAAAAAAACATGCATTGCTTACTATACTTATTTCCTTGTTTCACTTGAAAGAAAGTTACTGTTTGTCGTTTTTGCATTTAAGTTACCTGTAACACATTGCACTTAAGTTACCTGGCACTTGCTCACTAAAGCAATTATATAAGTCAGCACTAAAAATTAAAAGCACTACACCCTCACTCCTCATTGGCCCTTGATTTCAATTATAAAGGAATTCCCAATACTATTCTAGCATGTCCAAAGGTCAGTTGTCAATCTCCTCGGTCCAGCTGGTGAATCTGGGAATCTTGAGGCAATGTTACAACTGCCTCATGTACACAGACAACCCTCTCCTCCTCCCAACAAATTCCAACACATGTGAAAGATGCAACCATATAGCCAAACTGGAGGCTAAGCTCTCTCAACTCAGTACTGGCATAACCAGTCAGGAGGAGAAGGAAACCACACTCACTACAATTCCAGTCTCACATAGACCTACCACGACAGCAAACCAAACACATAATCACACAAAAACATACTCGGAGGCTCTAAATAAAGATCTGCCTAAGCAGCAGAGACCTCCAAAGCAGACACCCAAGCAACTGCTACCCCAAAACAAAACACGTGCAACACATATCTCACAAAGCCAGTGTGCCGAACAGTCACAGCCCTTAAGGCTAAACAACACACCTGATACACTTGTAATAGGTGACTCTATCGTCAGGCACACTGACGTCCCGCTCACCAGGCTGAACAAGGAGAAGGTCACGATGAGCAGCCTGTCGGGCGCTAGAATTCGCCACATAACACAAGCACTCAGGTCACTCCAAGGCAAGTACAAATATGACTCAGTCATTGTTCATGCTGGTGTGAATGACCTGAGACGTACCTCCCTGGACTACATGAAAAGAGACATAGAGGAGCTCTCTGAGCATGTAGCCCAGGCCGGTATAACCCTGACCTTGAGTAGCATCTTACCCTCACCAAGAATGATGCCACAATATGAAGACAAGATGATCAATTTCAACAATTGGCTTAAGTACTGGTGTCATTCAAAGGGGATCCAATGCCTGTCAGCCTGGGATGATATGCTCGACAAGCCATGATGCTTCGCTAGGGATGGCTTGCACCTGTCACCCCTGGGCTTTCGGATATTGTCAAAGGCTCTTGCTACCCCCATAGTGCCTTTTTTAGGCAAGGCTCAAAAGACAAACCCACCTCCATAGGTATCACAAGGGATAAGAAACTAAGAGTAACGCTACTCAATGCCAGAAGTCTAAACCTCAAGATGCATGCACTTGAAACTCTCCTTAGCATGGAGAACATCGATATCTGTGCAGTAACAGAAACCTGGTTCAGAGCTCCCGAGAGCACCCCAGCACTACCAGGTTATACCTCATACAATGCTTTTTGGCTCCAAAACTTGGACCGAACCACAAAAGGAGGGGGAGTATCGATATTCATAAAAGAATATTCATCAACCTCCAGGTTGGTGGCAAAGCACGAAGCATCAGAGACTATCCATGTGCAACTAACAGTGGGTAAAACTGCCTTCCAGTTTATAGCCTGCTACAGACCACTCTCCCAAACCCAGGAATCCCACTCGGCCTTCCTGAGAACACTGGAAAATATGAAGGTCTCTCCAAACACCATTATATTGGGTGACTTCAACTACCCAAACATAGACTGGGAGCATTACTCTAGCTCCAACACCCTAGCCCAAAGGTTCCTAGAATTCATAAACTCAAATGCTATGGAACAACTTGTTACCACTCCCACAAGAGGGGAAAACATGCTGGACCTGATCATCACCAACATGGGGACTCTATGCTCCAGACCAGAAGTGTATCCCTCACTGGTAAGATCAGACCATAAACTGATCTCACTGGATATTCATATCCTGACCCCACCCCCTGCCCAGAAAACCACAGTGAAAAACTTCTCTAAAGCAAATTTCACACTCCTCAAAACCGAGGTGGAATCCTTCAAAGCCCCTGGCCTGTGGAAAATACGGCCCAGACCGCAGAATCCTTTATAAATGCATTCTATGAACACCTTCAGGAATGCATGGATCATGCAATCCCAAATAAAACCAAGACCCAATCCTCCAAAGGCAGACGTCCTGTCTGGTGGACCCCAGCCATAAACAAATTATACAATAGAAGGAGGAAGCTACTACATGATAGAGCAAAATCCCAAAAAGGGAAGGCATCTCTGATCAGTATTAGCAAAAAACTAAGGGCACTCATAAAATCGTCTAAGGCCAGCTTCGAGAGACAAATTGCACAGGACACTAAGGATAATCACATGGCTTTCTTTAGTTATGTTAGGAACCTGGGTGGGAATTCCCAGATATGCTCAGAATTAGTCCAAATTGACAAAAAATACACCGAACCCACAGACATTGCCAACATCCTAGCTGACAGGTTCAGCACAGACTTCTCCCCCCCCTCCCCACCAAAAGGGCAAATATCTATCCCAGCAGAGTGCTGCCCCCCTGACATCTCAGATGCTCAGGTAAGAGCCACCCTCTCCAAAGCAAAAAACACAGCATCAATGGGACCAGATGGTGTCCCGGGCTGCATCCTACATGAACTCCAAGAAGAGCTAAACCCAAACATAAAACTACTGTTCAGTCTCAGCCTTACTACAGGATATGTACCCAAAGAGTGGTGTACAGCAACAGTGGTCCCTCTCCACAAAGGTGGTGCCTTAACGGACCCTGGAAACTATCGCCCCATAAGCCTGACTAGCTTGGTCTGCAAAGCTATGGAAAGGATCATCATGGACCTCATAAATAAAGATATTGGGGACCTACAGACACTGGATCCTACCCAGTTCGGCTTTGTTAAGGGCAGATCCTGCCTCTTAAACCTGGTCGACTTCTTTGAAACAGTCACCTAGGCCATTGACGAAGGGAAGGTGGTCTACACAGCCTACCTGGACCTCGCAAAAGCCTTCGATACAATACCCCACTCGGGCATTATAGATAAGCTCACCAGCTTAAATATAAACCCCTATGTCACTAGATGGGTTGCAAACTGGCTCAAGGACAGAACCCAAATGGTTAGAATTGCTGGAGCCATGTCAGACTCCAAACCAGTTACAAGTGGCATCCCACAAGGCTCAGTCCTGGGACCTCTCTTGTTCGGTATATATTTCTCAGAGGTACAGGCCAACACAGAAGGACTGTGGCTGACCAAGTTCGCAGATGACTGCATACTGGGCGCCAAAACATTTTATATAGCTCACCTAATCATGAAGGGATTCACATCTAGATTAGGGGAGGTCATCGTGCCTCTTTACTCATCCCTCATCAGGCCCATAATCGAGTACAATGCCCCTTTTGGGATGTACCTTACCAAACACCGCAGCAACTGGAAAGACCCCAGAAGTACCTCACCAAGAGGATCAAAGGGCTCAAACAGATGCCATATGCTGCCCGGTTAAAGAAACTCCAGCTCTACTCAGTGGCATACCGCCTGCTCAGACGCGACCTGTGCCTGATGTATAAATCCATGTCCAACCCGGAATTAAGGGACATGCTGCACCTCAAAAAATCCAAATCCCATCGAGCTACACACTCGAGAGACTTAAACCTCAGCACTGAAATAAATAGGACATGCTGGAGGGACACATTCATAACCCAGAGGCTCCCTTCACTCTGAAATAAAATCCCAGTCCAGGTTAGGCAGAGTCCCTCATTGACTCTCTTCAAGAGGAATCTTGATGAGTGGATGGGAGATCGTAGGTTTACCCCTGGTATCACTTATGTGTCACTGTTAGACAGAGGCACAGTACACTAACCTCAAAAAAGGGCATAGCAAAATTAATTTAAAATGGGTGGTGAAAGCCTAACATACTCTGGCTAGGCTTATAAATGCCCTAGGGCAGATAGCCTAGTATGAACCTATGAACCTATGAACCTAGAAAAATGATTTTTTTTTGCTTGTATTCAGCGTATTTGGTTAACTAGATACATTGAAGTTTTTTATAATACAAATAGGATGAGTATGAAATTAGAAGAAAGGCAGAAAAGTGGTTATGGATGAAAGAATGAAGAAGATACAAAATATAAGGTATTATGAAGTTTGTGTTTGGTATTGCAGGTTTTTAGACTTATTAATAAGGGACATTGAAGGAATTGATGAGCATTGAAAAAACAATATTTTTAAGCTGGTGATTATGTTTTCATGTTTTGTAGATGTTATTTTCACTGTTTAAATAGAGAACTCCCATTCTTTTCAATATGTGTTCTGGGATCTTTTACATTCACCCAGGCTTCAACAACCAAAAGCTTGCTGTAGTACATCTACCCAAGCTAACATCAAATTAGGCAGATTGGACTTCGGTTTAACATGTCATGCAAAGGATGACACATTCTAGAATGCTACACTGCAGTGCCAGTAATGGAAAAATTAATCAATTTACCAGTGGTAGAAATAGAACCACAGCCATCTGATTTTCCAGCATCAAAAGTGAGTACGCAATTCCGAGGCATTCATTGTGCAAACTCTTATTTGCCTGTATAATCTGCAAAATGTTTTAAAATTTTGAAGTTTAGAACAATCTTGCCGTTTTCTTTACATTTTATTTGTAAGATGCTGTATACTGTGTTGCAGTTCCTGGCAGGCTTTCTGTATCTCTATATCTGTCTGTATCTGGATTTTGCTAGTAAGGTATACATTTTACATTCTGGCAACTGGTTTCAAGCATAAGGATCATTATAGAAATACAGGCATGCACCTATTTGTATTGCTGTGTTTTTACAGCATTATTTCGTTAGCTTGCTCAGACACCAAGTGCATACACCAAACCTGTGTTCCTCTTGTACTGAGCAGGATTACTATCAAAGCAACGCATTATCAGCTGGGTAAAACTAACCTATCTCATGATAGTCTAACCACAGCTCATGTTCCCTATTAGTGGGTGAACAATCCAATGCTTGCTGAATTCTGCTTCACAATGATAGGAAGAGCTGACATCAAAGGATCAAAAAGTGACATCGCTATGAATGCTTGGCTCCCACAAGCCAGTTATCCCTGTGGTAACATTTCTGAAGGATCATGAGGCACTGCTTTCATGGTCTGTATTCATACTGAAAATCAAGATCAAGTGAGCTTTTGCCCTTATGCTCCATGGGAGGTATCTGTCCTCCTTGAGCTCACCTTAGGACACTTGCATTACTCTTTGACAGGTGTACCACCCCAGTCAAACTTCCCACCTGACACTGTCCCCAGAGTGGGTCACACCTGGATGCCCAGGTGCTTGGAGTCAGAAGCAAGAGCCCTGGTGGGGCTCACCCCCTCACCTCACCAGGTAAGTGAAAAAAGATAAAAGTAGTGGTACTTCATCGGCAGCTGAGGCCTCCCACTTATTCTACACCTCTCATGTCTCTTCACAGTGCCAGACTAGAGTAAAGCTCAACAGGGTCTTCTTTACCTTCTGATTCTGCCAAGCCTGTTCCCTTGGCTGTGGTTTTGTTAGACAGTAGGTAGGGACATTAGGAATCTTGTTCATCCATTCATTACTACAGCTGCACTTATTGTGCTTTTTTTTTGGGGGGGGGTATACCATACCATGTTGGCAGTCAATGTTACAAGCTAAACTCTTTCAAGCTGTGTGTCTTATAGGGCCTGCACACAGTGAATATATAATTTTGTGGAGTAGGTGCATTCTTTGTATTTGTAAACAGCATTAGTAATCAGTATGCATTCATTTATTCTATATGAACTTTGGGGGTGGGACTTTATCATGCCATGTCAGCAAACTATTTTACACAACTAAAAATCTACAAAAACTTGTCAACCCACACGACATGAAAAAGATAAACTCCAAAACTAATAAACTGTTACAAGTACACTCCACTATTTGTTAGCAGCCTTCATTGTCTACATGGTGAACCAGGCTGACAAGGTAACAAAAACTTAGTTTTTTTTTCAGTTTTCAATGTAAAACAAGAATTTAGCACTTTTATCCTGAATGAACTTCATCTGATTCCCATAACAGAGTGGATAGTAAAGGCTTATATCAACTTGTGGAGCGTAGTCAAAATTATTTCTTGATTTTGAGTAATTGTCATTGTCTTCACTACAGTGTTCTGTGTTTTTTGCATTCATAGGTCAAAACAGTGATCACCAACAGATGGACAAGGTTCTAATGTACACAGCTTTTGAAAGTCTGCTGATGGTGCTAAGACACAGGCACATGTGTCACAGTCAGATGACAGGGTTTCACTAATGCTGTCTCATTCCTAGATGGTGAGCCACCCTTCACAGAGTGTTTACAAGCAGCCAGACATAGGCAGTATCCACTAGTTGTATTAAGTATATACCATACCTTCTTGGAGAGGGATATCCTATCACTGAGAGCCTGACAACTGCCCCAATGTCTTAAATAGCAGTTTTAAATATGTATATTTCTATCTGTGCAAGCATGCCAACTACAGGGATTTCCAATGCCAATATACCTCACAGTTACCCCCTGACATATATATAATATTGTGGTTAAACCAGTAGATGTACAGGATTATCATCCAGGCATATTCTGTTGCTACACACTCAACCGAGGAACTAGCAAGCGTGTTGTGTAGCATTTGAGAAAGTGCTGCCCAGCACTGTTGAGAGCTCCCTGAGGACATCATTGAATGAGAGGAAGAATGTAAACTAACCAGAATGTGTCAATTAAATTCACTGCACATTTATAGAGAAACTGTTTCAAAACAAGAGTTAAGGCTTGAAATACCATGTGTACATTCATGAGACATAGAAAGGGGTCTGTTTTGTATTTATTTTTATTTTTGTCTTATTGTTTGTTTGTATGTCGGTTGCTTGTTTGCTTATTTTTAAGCAGTGAGGTAGACTTTTGTGATGATATGGTGAGTTACAAACCAATCCAAATGATGAAGCTTGTTTAGAATATTCCACAAATTGCAAAATATTCTTTATGGAGAGTATAATACAAGACAGCAATACAAGAACATGTGAATACTGATACATGATATTATTCATAAACTGCCAGTATTTTATGCTACATAACATAAGCAGTGGGCATCAGACTTTCTAAGTCATATTAACTTCCTAAGTTACAGGAGGGCCTTATAACAGACAAATGAAGCAAATGAAGCATAAGAAGTAAGGCTGGTAGTAAAGACAACTAAGGGTTAAGGGAAGCTAAAGAAAACTAGAATCTGATTTGTGTGTGTGTGAGTGTGTGTGTGTGTGTGTGTGTGTGTGTGTGTGTGTGTGTGTGTGTGTGGTTTATATGTGTGCACATATGTCTCTGTGTGCATGTGTGTGTGTTTGTACATTTGTGTATACATATGTATGTATGTATATATATATATATATATATATATATATATATATATGTATGGGTCTACCTGATAACACCGACACGCCAAAACACTGACAACGAAATAACCGACATGAAAAAAATAGAAAAAAAGTTCAAAAACACGAAACTTCACATGCCCGACAAACCAAAATCCCGACAATCAACAAAACAAATACCTTTCCTGAAAAACACACACACAACACAAGCACACCAAAAACCTTACAAACCTACACTAAACCTTACATACACAACTATCTATACACTAACCTTAACCCAAACCCTAACCCTGAGGTCCGTCACTATCGCACACTTACCTTACCCGCACCCTAACCCTAACTCATTTAATCCGCCTCTAACCCTCAAGTCTGTCACTATCGCATACTTACCTTACCCGCAGCCTAACCCTAACTCACTTAACCCGCCCCTAATCCTAAACTCCATCACTATCGCACACTTACTTGACCCGCAGCCTACCCTAATGTCAGTCCCTATCGCACACTTACCTTAACATGTCAGTGTTCTCAGCGTTGGGATTCTCAACTGTCGGTCTTCTCCATTGTCGATCTTCCGGTGTCGGTGTTCTCGTTGTCGGCGTTCTGCGATTTTGGCATTTTCAGGTAGACCCATATATATATATATATATATATATATACAATATAAATATATATATATATATATATATATATATATATATATATATATATATATATATATATATATATATTTATATATATATATATATGTATATATGTATCTATATATATATATATATATATATATATATATATATATATATATATATTTTTTTTTTTTTTTTTATATACACACACGCACACAACTTTTCTTATGGCAGGAGAAAGGCAAGAAAGGGAAGATAGGAAACTAGAAGAATCACAGCTTACTTTAAGTAATAGTAAATTTAGGAGCAGTCACTGAACAGAGAAATACAAAGAACTTCTAAATTACAAGGAAAGTTGTAGAATGGTCACAGTGTTTGACATACACTCAAGATGTGAAAAATGGAAAGATCTGATGGACTACAAAACTGTAAAATATCAAATTCATTTCTATGTCTCTGATGGGAAAATCAGTGACGTAGGTAAAGGGAGAAGGAAGAATCCTACAGTTATTTAGTAATGTAAGATGGATTTCCATGAAGTCGTGCTGCATGAATATGTATCATCACTTAACCTTACCATTGGTGTAGAGGTGTTAGATGTTTGATTAGTGGTTAAGACAACTGACAGGGAGGATAGTTGCACCTATCTTGGGGATAGGGGATGGGAGATGGAAGCATTCAGGCTAGGTGTCACTTTGTTGTTTGGCCAGGATACATAAAAGATAATGACAGCAAAGACAGGACAATGGCTCCCTACTGAAATGCCAAGTGCTGACAAGCTGAAAAAAGACCAAAAACCCAGGAAAAGAGTGAATCTCAAAGATCCCAAAGATTGCTCTTCTTTTTTTGCAGGGGGCAGGCTCCCTACACCTCCAGCATGAGATACAAGTTCACCAGAACCACTAAATTTATAATAACAACTCTGAGATTACCATGCCTCAGAGAAAATGGAATATTTTGTAAAATAGCCATCTTGGAATTAGCATGTGTAAGTCTATTTTTTGGCCATTCAGTTCCATGCTTTGGGACTCACTCTAGTGGCTTCTGACATTTCAGATTGTTACCCAGGAGGGAACCATTTGGCATTCCAAAGGCAGACCATTTGTATTTGGCTGTAAATAGAGAACAATGAGTAGGACATGGAATAAATATGCCAGTAATATGACCAACATCACTACAGCCTCTCATTCCCTGCTACCAGTGCTGTAGTGAAGTCAAATACAGGCTTAAGTGCATGTATAAATTTATGTAACTGACGATCAGTGAGACAGCTGCCAAAGCTTTGCTAACCTGAAATATTGCAGTCTTTCCTGTCATTATTTATTTCTCTCAGCAACAAATGTTTCTGTAAGGGAAAGAAATAAGTAAAAATGAAACACATTACATAGTACACATTTTGTATATTAAGGCAGTTTTTAATGTATCATTCATTTACTATAACACATTCGATACACAGCTTGGCTTTACCCATACCTCTCAACTGTACAGATTTTCACAGAATGTCCAGATTTTTGCCTCATATTTTTGTTCTTTTTGTGGTTTTCTGGCAAATCATTGGCACATTATTGAGGGTTAAAGTAAGAAAATAATGACAAATATTTCAGTTTCAGACCTCATGCCCTTCAGAAAATTCATGATTATGCAAAACCTGTTATTCTATCAACTTTCTAAGTTTGTAAGAGTAATTGTTAAAAAGTGTCCCTATTCTGGGCCTTTGTCCCCCCATTTTTTCTGACTTTGTCCAGTTTTTGATCTAAGAAGTTGAGAGGTATGGCTTTACCTACTACACCATGGTATGTGAGAATCCTAAATTCTAAAGCAAAACATTTACCAGGCTGTGGAATTGGTGATTCATCACTGGGACTAAGCAGAAATTTCTTAAGATTCCAAGAGCAGAATAAGTTATTTTTGTACACTTATTTCATTGAATTGCACTTCTTTAACTCTTATAATTGTGCTATACAGCTAATCTACTACACTGTGCACTGTTATAAAGCTTTTTTTACTGTTTCACTGCATTTATGTACTGTTTTATATTGTTTTTAACTGTATTTTTCATTGCTAGATACTGTTTCATTACCCTAATTGCATTTTTTTACTGAATTACTTAACTGTAAACTGCGTTTTCATACCGAGAGTTGTATTTTCTGTTTGTGAGTGCTCTATCTGTGCTTTTCTGTGCATTTATTCTGTTTTGTGAAGTTTCTGTGTTCTAGTCAGGTATCATATAACTGATTTGTTTGCAGTTAAAAGCATTCTCTAGAGTCTCCTTGCTCCTTTATCTGTTTAAAAGTTTCATTTAGTGGCTACAGCTAGTAGCTGTAATAGTCCAAACTGCCCTCCCTATTGGTGTCTTGTTCTTATACTTGGTGGCTTTGCAGTTGCCTGTCCATACTGCAGATTTGATCTGGGACACACCTCCCAGTCTAGTGTCATTAGCTCATTCTACCTAATATTAATTTATTTATTTTATTTATTTATTTATTTTACGTGTGTTGACCAGGATAGTCCGACTGGATACATGTACATTTTCAGCGGAGGCCCGGGAAGAAAAGCTCCAAAGGTAGCTACAAAAGAAAACGTACATAGTACCAATTAACCACAGTTTTCAGACTCTGTAGAGACAAGTAAGTTATACAATCTCACAAACTTATGAAATAGTTTAAGAAATTACAACACAAATAAATTGCAGGTGAACTAGTATTGGTACACAAATATAACTAAAGATTTAGTCAGGCTTGGAGCAAGGACATAACCAATGAGAATTGAAATACTGCTTGAGACTTTTCTTGAATTGAGTTAGAGTTGTCTCTAGAGTAATGTCAACAGGCAGTGAGTTCCACTTTTGTAAACAGGGTTGGCAAACAAAGAGTCACCAGCTGAGTTGTTGGATTTGACAGTCTGAACTATCAGTCTATAAGATGAGCAAAGTGGTCTGGGGTTGCAGTAGGGGTAGATAATGTTTTTAAGTGCATGTGTTTTTTCAGGTTGGTGAAATACTATAGGAGCCACTATAAGTTGGTTGTACTGAATTAGCCTGAGCAGTTGTAGCCAACCAAGATTATTTAGGTTTGTACAGTGATGTGTGCTGTAGGGCAAGCCAATGGCAAATCTAGCTATGTGATTATAGCAGCTAGACAGTTTGTTAAGATCTGCCTTGTTTAAGTTGGTAAGTAGAGGGGAGGCATAGAAAAGGGCAGAGAGTAGATGAATGCGGGCAATGGCAGTTCTGGCATGTGGGGTTAGGAAGGGTTTAATCCTATATAGTGAGCCAAGTTTTTAATTAATGGTTTTAATAGTTTTATTGACATGCATATCAAATTTAAGATTGTTATCTACGATAACACTTAAGAGTTTTGTATAGACAACTGGGGAGATTATGGTCCCATTATTAGACTTAATGGAGAAGTATAATACTGAGGATTTTGAGTGGGGGAGAAAAGTATTAGCTTACTTTTGTTGGGGTTTAAAATCAGATGATGATCAGAAAGCCAATTTTCAACTATGTTAAAAATATCCTGAGTTAGTGTCTGCAAATCTGGATGGGAGGTGGCAGAGCAAATCAAGATGGAGTCGTCTGCATATTGAATGCAGTTTGCTTTTGGGATGACAGTATGGAGGTCATTAATGAAAATGGAAAACAAAAGGGGTCCAAGAATAGACCTCTGAGGACACCTAGGGAGTTGGGTAGGAGGTTGGATAGTTTATTCTGCCACAGGACAGCTTGTTGTCTATCACACAGTTAAGATTGGAACCAGTGGAGAGATAGTGAAGTAGCTGTTTATGGATGCGCTTTTCCATAATTTTAGCTATTGGTGACAAGATAGCTATGGGTCTAAAGTTAGATAGTTCAGTAGAGCTGCTACCTTTATGAAGGGGTATGATATGAAATATTTTCCAGATGGGTGGGACTGTAGCTTCTGATATGGGACGATTGATTAGAATGGAGATGGGGTATGCTATGGCATCTGCAGCTTTTTGCTGATACACAGCAGGGAGAAGATCCACAGATAGGGTAGTAGGTTTTAATTTTTTGATTAGGGTGCGAATAAAAGATGTAGAGACTGGTTGGAAGATAAAGGAGTGCTGGGTAGTGGGAAGGGCAACCTGTATATTAGGGGAACCCTGAGGTAGCTGGCCAGCTAGGGCCTGGATAGTCTCAGTGAAGAAACTATTGAAGGTATTAGCTACATCCTCTGGAAGCTTATCAGTAGAGGCTGAGGGAGTTGATGTGGTGGTTTGTCCTGGATGCAGTAGTTTGTTTATACTTGCCCAAAACTTTTGTGGGCTATTTTGATTTCTCTGCTGGAGATGAAAGTAGAAGTTTTTTTTTATCTAATAAAATGGATCTTTTTGTCTCATTATTTAATTTCCGGCATTTAAATTGATCTAGAGGGGCTTTAGTGGAACTCCATATGGCCCATGCCTTGTTTCTGTGTATGATTTTTGATTTAGTATCTTTAGAGAGCCAAGGTGCAGTTTTTGTTTTGGTCCTAATGGAGCGAAAAGGAGCATGAGAATTAAGGATGGTAAGGAATTTATTGTTAAAGTAACAACAGCTTCATCCAGGGGTAGGTATTTTAGGGCAGACCAGTTGCATGATTTGAGCTCATCTTGAAACTTGATAGGATTAAAGCTCTTATTATTTCTAACTGCTCTAAAGGTGGGCTAGTAGGGATGATTGGTTTTGTGTTTAACTATAAAGGTAAGAAAGTGATCACTGAGGTCATCAGGGAGAGTTCCTAATGTATACATTTGGGGATGACTATTGATTAGTATCCAGTCTAGTATACTTTCTTTGTGATTAGATTTGCATATCCTGGTGGTGGTAGATATGACCTGTGTAAACCCATATAGGTTTACATGGGTAGTAGGAGATTCTGAGGAGCAGGAGTTCCAGTCTATGTTAAAATCTCCAAGTACTATGGTTTCTTGGGGATAGGTATTAGCTAACCAGTGGAATATGTCTTCTATTGTATTGGTATTATTCCCTGGGGGAATGTACATGCAGACAATATTTATACATTTGTTTTTATTAATCTGAAATTTGTTAGAGAGAATTTCTGCAGTATTGACCTGGGGTGGTTGAATGGGGTCTATACTGACATTTAGTGTAGATTTAAAGAGAACAGCTACCCCACCTCCCTTCCTAGTAGCACGGTCAAGTCTAAGTATGTTGTAGCCAGGTGTTAAAACTTCATTATCTGAAGTTCATGGCTTTAACCAGGTTTCAGTTAGACAGAGTATATCAGGGGAGTGGTATTCTAATAGGGCATACAAGTTATGTACCTTATTATTAATGCTTCTAATATTTAGATAGCAGACCAGGAGGAAGTTGGGGGACCTATTTATAGATAGCATTTTGGTAGGGTTATTAGAATTAGTCTAGTCCAGATACAGATTTGCTGTATCCAGGACTGTTTGTGAGCTCCTGAGCCCCCGAGCCTTTCTGTGTTGGAGGGAAGCCTTCTAGCTTATCAGTGGGAGTGGTAAGCATTAGGTAGCCTATCTACCACATCAGGAGTGGTTTCTGGCCCTGAAACTGTAGTTTTTGGCTGTTTGGGCAGTTTTTTCATTTCTCTCAACTTTCTGATTTAAAAGCCCACATTTTCACTTGTTTCCCCCCTTTCCTGTAACTAGTCTAGTCCAGATACAGATTTGCTGTATCCAGGACTGTGTAAGATTCTGAGCCCCCCAAGCCTTTTTGTGTTGGAGGGAAGCCTTCTAGCTTATCAGTGGAAGTGGTAAGCACTAGGTAGCCTATCTACCACAAGAGGAGTGGTTTCTGTCCCAGAAATTGTAGTTTATTGGCCATTTGGGCAATTTTTCCATCTCTCTCAACTTTCTGTTTTAAAAGCCCACATTTGTGCTTGTTTCCTGCCTTTCCTGTCACTAGTCTAGTCCAGATACAGACTTGCCGTATCCAAGACTGTTTGTAAGCTCTTGAGTGGTGTCAAAGTCTGCTCTTCAATTTGTCCCTTAGATCTACTAGTTCTCTGCTCTCCTGCACTTATACTAGCTTATTAGTCTAGCACTTTACCAGACTTCTTGTAGCAATTATTGTAGCACACAAAATTGCTCTCAGCACTAAACGTTCTACAAGGAAATAGATCCAGTACTTATCAATGCCCACCCCTCTAGGCATGTCTAAAAGTCAGTTCCCCTGTGCTTTCTCCTATTAACCTGGTGAACCTGGGCATCCTGAGGCAATGTAGCCACTGGCTCATGTACACATACAAACCTCTCCTCTTACCTCCCAACACTCAGACTTGTGAGAGATGCACTTATATATCCAAACTGGAAGCCACGCACTCTCCAGTCAAGACCAGAATAGCTGATCAAGAGGAGAAGGTGAACACTTGCACCACACCACATGGAACACATAGCCCTCCAGAACACACACCAGCACTGCCTTCACATAAAAACACAAATCACACACCCACCTTCATGGAGGTTCTCAATAAAAATCTACCCAAGCAGCAAAGACCTCCAAGGCAAAAACGCACTCGACCACCAAAACACAACACTAATCACGAGACACATAACTCTTCTAAACAGTGTGCCACTCAACCAAAGCCCCTACAGCAAAACAGCATGCCCAACACACTAGTCATAGGTGACTGGATAGTGAGGCACACTGATGTCCTACTCACTAGGTTGAATAAGGAGAAAGTAACAGTCAGCTGCCTGTCAGGTGCCAGGGTCCATCATATAACACATACACTCAGGTTAAAATATGTCTCTGTTATTGTACATGTGGGTATGAATTATCTGAGATGTACCTCTCTTGACTACATGAAAGGAGACATGGAGGAGCTCTCGGATTATGTAGCCCAGACAGGTATGACCATAGCCCTGAGCAGTATACTACCATCACCCAGAATGATACCACAGTGCAAGCAGAAGATGATTGATTTCAACAATTGGCTAAGTTTCTGGTGTCATTCTAAGGGGATCCAGCATCTGTCTGCCTGGGATGACATGACTGACAGACCTCGATGCTTTGCCAGAGATGGCCTGCATCTGTCACCCCTGGGCTTCCAGATACTGGCCAAGGCTCTTGCCACCCCTATAGTGCCTTTTTAGGTGGTGTTCCAAAGACCAAATTACCACTGTAACAGCTACAAACAAATACAATCTGAGGGCCATGCTGCTCAACCCTAGAATTCTAAATCTCAAAATGCACTCACTAAAAGCACTCCTTAAAATGGAGAACATCAACATTTGTGCTGTAACATAGACCTGGTTCAAGGCAGCAGAAAGCACCCCTGCACTACCAGGCTATAACTCATTCCACACCTTTCGGCCCCAGAACTTGGACCGAAACACCAAAGGCGGTGGTGTTTCCATATTCATAAAGGATGTGCACACCTCCAGACTGGTAGCCCAACATAATACATCAGAGATACTTTAGGTGCAGCTAACACTGGGTAAGACAGAGATTCAGGTAGTAGCCTGCTATAGGTCCCCAACCATGTCCCAGGATTCACACTCCATGTTCTTAAGCACCCTGGAGAATATTAGGGTCCAACCTAACACTCTCTTACTAGGTGACTTCAACTATCCTTCCATTAACTGGGAAAACTACTCATGTACCAATAAACTTGCCCAGCGTTTCCTGGAGTTCATTAATTCCAATGCCATGGATCAGCTCGTTCTTACCCCCACTAGAGGTAGCAACATCATTGACCTGGTCATTACTAACATGGGTGACCGTTGCTGTACACCAGTAGTCAGCTCCACCCTGGTTAGATTTGACCACAAACTAATCACCTTGGAAATCCACAGCCCCCCCCCCCCCGCAAAGGTAACCACCATGAAAAACTTCTCCAAAGCTAACTTTGGGCTCCTAAAAACAGAGGTGGCTAACTTCACGGCACCCATGCAAATGGAGAATAGTTGTATGACTGCCGAATCATACACTAATGCACTTTATGAACATGTACACAAATGCTTGGTCTCGCCATACCCAATAGAACCAAGACGCTCTCCTCCAAATAAAAGGAAGCCAATCTGGTGGTCCCCTGCCATAAACAAACTCTACAACAGAAGGAGGAAACTGATGCGGAATAACGTAAAGTCCCAAGACTGAAAAAACTCCCTTATCAGCCTCAACAAAAAGTTGAGATTCCTCATCAAATTCTCTAAAGCTAGCTATGAAAACAGAATTGCAGCAGATAGTAAAGACAACCAAAAAGCATTCTATAATTATGTAAAGAATCTCCACGTCACTACCCAGATTTGCTCTGAGCTACTGCACAATGGTACCTCCTATACCAAGCCAACAGATATTGCCAGTATACTGGCCAACAGATTCAGTGCCAACTTTACCCCTCTCTCCCCCCAAAGGACAAATCACAATACCAGTAGATTGTCCAGCACCCAGTATTACTGCTGCATGGGTTAAAACAGCACTGTCCAAGGTCAAGAATACATCTTCTATGGGACCTGACAATATCCCTGGCTGTGTTCTACATGAACTACAGAGTGAACTGGCACCTCATCTGTGTTCCCTGTTCAATCACAGCCTTACCACAGGCTTTATCCCTACTGAAT
Source organism: Protopterus annectens (assembly GCF_019279795.1). NCBI lineage: Eukaryota > Metazoa > Chordata > Ceratodontiformes > Protopteridae > Protopterus > Protopterus annectens. The sequence continues at coordinate 1,526,148,912 of NC_056737.1, read as the reverse complement.
GCTGCACTGCTACAGTCATCCCTCTCCACAAAGGAGGAGCGAATACAGACCCTGGGAACTATCGCCCCATTACTCTGATGAGCCTGATATGCAAAGCTATGGAACTCATCATCATGGACCTAATAAACAAGAATATAGGGAATCTCTAAACCCTGGATCCCATACAGTTTGGTTTTGTGAAGGGTAGATAATGCCTGCTCAACTTGGTCAACTTCTTTAAGTCAGTCATCAGAGCTGTGGATGAAGGCAAGGTGATTTATGCAGCCTACCATGATCTGGGCAAGGCTTTTGATACCATTCCCCACTCAGGAATCATAGAAAAACTCACTAAGTTAGGCATCAACCCCTATATCACTAGGTGGGTTGCAAACTGGCTCACAGATAGAACCCACAGTGTGAAGGTAGCTGACTCCAAGTCAGACTGCTGACTAGTCACAAGTGGAGTCCCACAGGGTTTGGTCCTGGGTCCTCTCCTGTTTGGTATCTACTTCTCTAAAGTCCAGGCCAACACGAATGGACTCTGGCTGACAAAGTTTGCAGACGATTGCAAGTTGGGAGCTATTATTAACTCCCCAATTGATGTTGACATCCTACAGAATGGCCTCACTGAGACCAACGACTGGTGTCAGAACCATGGCCTTAAGCTCAATGCCAAAAAATGTGTTGTCATCCCCTTTGGGAAAAACCCAGCTCCCATGAATTACCACATTGATGGTAGTCCACTGAACACAGAAGGTGTTATAAGATATCTGGGAACACAGGTTGACAGCAACCTCTCTTTTGATCACCACATTGCCACTGTGGTCAGAAAGTCCTTCTATGTGGCACATCTCATTACTAAGGATTTTGTGTCCTGGAAGAAAGAGGTCATTGTCTCCCTCTACTCTTCCATCATTAGGCCAGTCATAGAGTGCAATGCCCCATTTGGCATGTACCTCACTAGACACCTGCAACAACTGGAGAGTTCACAAAAGTACCTCACAAAGAGGATCCTAGGCCTTAAACACTTGCCCTATATGGACATACTCAAAAAACTCCAACTATTCTCTGTTTCATATCGCCTACTTAGAGGCAGTCTCTGCTTGACTTACAAAGCCATGTCTGACCCAGCTCTGTTAGAAATGCTGCATCTAAAGAAATCCCAGTCCCTCCACACCACACACTCCAGAGACCTCATCCTCATTACCACAATTAACAGAGCATGCTGGAGGGACAGGTTCATAACCCAGAGACTGCCCATGCTATGGAATAGACTTCCCATACAGGTCAAGCAGAGCACCTCACTGACCCTCTTCAAGAGAAATCTTAATGAGTGGACAAGAAACAGAAAATTCACTCCTGGGATAACTCCAGTGGCTCTACTCGACAGAGGCACTGGGAATTAAGTTCAGGTGGCACTATGCCAGGGTAATCCTATGGCCAGTCTTGTGAAGGCCCCAGGGCCATTAGCCTAGTACACACCTATGAACCTATGAACAATGAATTTCAAATTCTGGCACAAAGAAAACTGATGAAGGATTACAACTGTGGTCCATGCTTCAGCTGGTTAACATTTCACATGTCTGGCTTAATTTAAAATATCTTACAGAAGCTGACCCTTTCAACTGCTTGTCTTGAATGTTCAAGACTTTGATTTACTTTAAAAGAATTTTATAGAGCAATTAAACACACAGCAATATCAGACTAGAGGGATATTAATTTGGAGTTTCTAACTGGTTAAGATAATAATAATAATAATAATAATAATAATAATAATAATAATAATAATATGTAATAAAAATAATCAGGGAGTAAGTGTTTTCAATATTTTAAAGTCCCCACTAAAAATAGAAATCCATTATTCATAACATAATTGTATTTCTAATTGTAACACAGACTTGACTTAACCACAGATTCATAGGTAAGTACTAGGTAGGTGACCTTGCGGGCCATTTTAAATGTAGTCAGTTTCTCTTTTTGTGCTTTAAATGACCTATAACATTTGGTAATGATTGGTCTTACTCATCTCATGGTTGATAATTATATACTATCCCTAATATGAATGACTGGGATCATATAATAGATAATTTGAAGGGACCAATGCATGGGATAAAGGATTTCAGAGCTGTCTCTGTCCATTTGTAGTACAGGGTGCAGTCCTGGGGTAAATTTTTGTGTTTCCTATCCATACATCTATGTTGTGCTTGAAAATGGACAAGTATGAACTTTGTTTTATTTGGTCTGTTCCACAGCAGCAGTATCCTCTGTGGGATTCCCTTCAAAATATCAAATCATCACATGACCGAATCCTGCTTCATCAAGACGACTCCATCAAATCTTCAGTTCATCGAACTCCAGGAATGATAAAAATTAACCAAATGAAGAAGAACCACTTGACCGCAAGGACAAAACAGCAAACAGTGAAACAAGAAAACCCTCCACATGGGGGGATTTGCCCCCCACATCTCCCTAACTAAATATACCAACTCTGAGATCGCACTGCAGTAGGGAAAGGGCAAGGTTCACCATGGCGGCCAAGTTGATTTTTTCCTAAAGTTGATTTTCACTGTTCCAGGAGTTCGATGAACTGGATATTTGATGGAGTCATCTCGGTGAAGCAAGATTCTATAATGTGAGGATTCGATATTTTGAAGAGGACCCCCTCTGTGAAATGTACCCATTCCACCAAATCATTTTGTTGATTTACCAGATCATAATTGTTTTTTACTTACATAGTTTATGAAGGCAGAATTTAGGAGACAGATTAAGCAAAGAGTGATTGCAGTTCTTTTTCAAGTTGTTTGTTATGGATTTAATTTAAAATACATTGCATAGTTTAGCCTTAGTAAACTTCAATTACACAGGTGTGTAATAGGAGAGATGTATATCTTTGGACACTGGGTGCAGTAGAAAAAAGTATTCAAAAATGTCTGTTCAAAATATGAATATACACTTATAGTCAATTATACCTACAAATTTACATTCATATGGAAACATATTCTTTTTATATTGCTTGAAGCAGAAAACATTTTCTTTTAATAATCTCTCCTGCAGCTGCTAGGCAGGAATTTTTATGAGTTCAGGTTCACTTAACATGCTTTCTTAAAGGCTCTTTACTTTTACTTTGTATCAACATTCCATTTTTTTAGACTTGTTACTGAATTATCCTATGTTATCATCTGTATAGTGTTTACTGATTTAAAACATTTTCACTTATGGATTTACACAAGTCCTTTTAGAAGGGCCGTATTTGCTATAATGGCTTTAATATGGCTGATGAAGACTGGAATCTGCATGATAATCGGTTTTGGCATCAGTCCATCGCACTCATAGTGATTTACAGCATTTCACCATTTTCCACTCTTCACTGAGGGCAAGTTGAATGACCTAAGAATAAGGCTGGTATGCACTGGAACCATACAGACTGGTGGTCTGAAAGGGTGGTCCGACACTTTAGCATTCACCCACAGAAACCCAATCTCAAAAATAGCTTACGTGTGCTGATTAAGGTCAAGTATCTCTAATAATTTAAAATCACAAGTGAATCATCCAGTAAAAGTGTACGGTAATGACATTTCAGACTACATCTTCTACTTTCTTCAGCTGCATTTTCTAGTTTGTGTTAGATATGAAATATTTATATATAAACAGGTAACAACCGGTACACAGGTTTTGTGTAAATTATATTTAAGGGGTACCTTAATGGATTTATTAAGATTATTTGCAACCAATATCTAAGGGAGTCCAAAACTAAATAAAGAAGGAAATACATAAAAAATGAATGAATGATGCCTTTAATTACCATAAAATACTCACACAAAACAATAAGTAAAATTCTGTCAACTCAGGAGACATAACTGTAAAATATTTTAACACATATTGCTGTACTACCTAAGAGTTAATGCGAATCATGACAAAATTACTTCAAAAACTGTTTCATGAATAATATCAAACGATGGAACACTCCATCAGGACAGAAATTGTAAAGAACAAAATATGTGAACCTAAAATACGCGATATAGGCAATATGTTTCAGTTTTAAAATATGCTATTCTCATGCTGATTTTCAGATATTGTGAATGAAAAATGAAACTGTGTGCTAATTACTTTCTAGCTGTACAGATTTTCCATAAGGTGTATCAGTTACCTTTTGAACAAAACTTTCTATTTGCAATGATAATATGCAGCAGTGTTAATAGAAAATCAGAAAAGAAAGCTCTCAGTTTACTTCATTTTTTATTTAGTTTTGTTAAAATACAGTACCTAATCCTTTATATGCTGCTTTCAGAATTCAGATGTATTTGTGTGTAGGTGGGGGGATGCAGCTAGAATGTTGCATTTGAAACAAGGGTAACCTGTACTAAAATCCAAGGTTAAGTACTGTTTGACTGTATGTAGGTAAATCCTTATCGACTACATATGTTGAGTTCAGTTTATTAAGACAAGCAGAAAGCTAAGAAGAAAACCCTATTGTTTATTTCTATGAGTAAACTGTAATAGTTTAATTTAGTTTAACAGCCCCTTTCCAACAGTGGCCTGGGAAGAAAAGCTCGAAACTGACAGGAGAAAAGTTTCAACAAGAGAAACAAAGAGCAAAAAAAAAAAAAAAATCGCCAAGAAAAATATAGAACACATATAATCCATAAAAGGGTGTGCCATGACATAAAAATGCTAAAAATTTTAATACAAAGAAAAATAATAAAATTTCAAGGCAGTTAAACATATTTGTTTACTTTGGATGTTTAACAGTGTGCTTACAATATGTATACTAGACAGTATACGTCTTAATATGAGTTTTAATATATGCTTGTTTATGGAGCTATTATGATAGATAACCTGAAAATATATGAGGAAGCCTGGAGAAAAATGGGAGGTATAAATAAACAAAGGAAACAAAATAGATTCAAGTGTAGTTTATTATTATTTTTGTTGCTATTAATTTTATAAGTGGGAGCTTCAAGCAAAGGATAAGGAATACATTTAAGTGTAGTTTATTTATTTATTTATTTTTTGTTGAAAATTTTATTTAGTGGGATGTACAGGCAAACAAAGGATAAAAATAGATTTAAGTGTAGTTTAGTTCTTTTGTTGTCGTTATAAAATTTTCTGCTGTTCAATAAAAACATATATTTTTCAAATGACTTATCTTAGTGAACTAGAATGGGGGATGTGAAAATATTATAAAAATGCCTGCTGAAAATGAATAAGTACATGACTTCACTGCATTCTGTTCCTTAATTTGAATGAAAAACATCTACTTCAGTTGTTGATTCCAGAAACTTTTAGCACAGAATGCATTCCATCTTTCAGCCATCTGGAACTGTCAGGAAAGAACAGTTGTAGCTTCCACCAGATGTGGACAGGCGATACATAAAAGCATGCTAATAAAATCATACCATTTTGTATTAGTGAAATGCAACGGAGTCATCTGCATCTATGGAGACAACAGCTTTTAAGGCTTAAAGGAGGAATAAAAGTCAACCATCACAAAGCCCTCAGATGTCTAAAACATGTACATTCATCCTAAGCAGATGATTGACTAAACAGTCTTTTTCTGTGGAGTGGAACTAAAACTGAAAAATCTAGTGCAACATAAATCTAGGTCTTTGACATATGCAAGTAAATATGTATCCATACTCAAAGAAAACAATAGTTTTATTATCCATTCATTCCATTCTCACACCCCATGGAGAAAAAGTGATATAAATCAGAAACTAAAATGGGATTTAGCTTTCAAAACACAGTTGTTTTCTCTCACTTCATAGCTATAATTTCCACTATTTAACACATATGTTATTTCCTCACACTTGTACAAAGGATTTGTGATGAGACAGGGAGACACATTAGATGACATTCCTTGCAACACATGGCTGAATGTGTGGTCTGCCATTGCTGACCTTTTATAATCTATAAAACAAGCACACATTTATGACATTACTTGAAACTAAAAGGCTTCCCCACCTGTGACACATTTAATAGTAGACATTCTAATTCTTTGTAACTGTGATCACTTATGAGTCTATACATTTTTACATGTATGTAGGTGTGTATCTCTCTTACTCTCTCTTTATATATAATTACATGTTCAACCCTGGGAAGGTCATGTTGAATGGTGTGGACCCCACATTTCAAATGTCAGAATGTCAAATTGTGGTATTACTGACTGTCCGAATTTGCCCCCCTTTCTGGACCCATGTTAGCTTTTGATCCTGGGTGCTAGGAAGTTTCGTGCTATGTGGTTGGTCAATTGTGGCTACAATCAACCACTGTATAATGGACCCACTTTCATTTACAATGCAGATTTTCAACAGTTGTGAGATAAAGCATAATTTTGGGGGAAGAAAAATATACCTCTTCCATGGGGATTGTGCAATCTCAGAGTTAGTATATATTTATATTTATATATATATAATTAGCACAGGGAGTGGGATACAGGGTTGGAGAGTTTGGCCTCTGCAAAAAACACTGTTTAAATGCATGTTTAGAAGAGTAACCTTGGAGCATATGCAGAAGATGTTGACATTTTGCAATTCAGTGCTACTGTGTTGATATTGTGATAAATCAATTATTACCACAAATTCCATATACACAGACACTCTCATGCATATGCACCCACACACACACACACACACACACACACACACACATCTATATATATATATATATATATATATATATATATATATATATATATATATATATAATGTATATCTATATCTATCTATATATAAATATATACATATATATATATATATATATATATATATATATATATATATATATATATATATACACACATACGGTATATATAAAGAAAGAAAGATGTAGGTCCCCTACATTTTGTTGAATGCTGTTTCTTCACCAAACATAGGAGTTGTGGGTTAATGTCGATGGTATAGATAGCCAAGTGGTGGAAGTGTTGATGGTGTATAATGTTGAGACAGGCAACTGGAGCTGGAGAGGTGAGAGTGTTTTTGGGTGTATATGTGAATTAGGGTTAGTGTCGGAGACAGGTGAAGGATATGTGTTGTATCTTTGTGTGCAGGTTTGTATATTTTAGAGTTAGGGTCAGAGTTAGGTTAGGGGACAGACATAGTGTTGTTTGTATATGTTTCTGAATGCTTGCATAACTGAGTGTGTCTTGTGTAGGGACAGTGTTATGGGAATCTCTATCTCCCTGCAGCCCCTAAATATTGGATGCTAACCCTAGTGCTGCCGTTTCCTTCACCTCTAACCCTACACCTTGTCTTCATAAATGCTTTCCTGTAAGATTGCCACTATTCAGATAAATTTGAGGCTAGTGTTATGGGCGGTTTAAGTGTTAATATTGGGAAAGGAAATAGTTTTTCCTTTCTCAATATTATTTCTTTTGATATATTTTTTTTCAATTTTGTGTATGTTCGAACTTTTTTTGTCAGTGTTTTCAATTTGGCATTAAATTAGTTTGATCATACTCAACAGAACTATATATATAATATATATATATATATATATATATATATATATATATATATATATAGGGTCTATATTAGATCAGTGAACACTTAAAAAAGCAAATGCTGATTGATCAAACTTATGTAAGCGAAAGCTTACAATCTCGAACTGTCAGAACAGCGATTTTTTTTTTCCTACGGAAAAAAATCGCTAATCCAAAACACATACACACAACACAAGCACTCAGGCAAACAGCAATCCACACACATGCACCCAAAATCTGACACCTAACCCTACACTAAACTATACACACACCACTAACTATCCACTTACCTTAACCCAAACCCTAACCCTAAGGTCCGTCACTATCGCACACTCACCTCACCCGCTCTCTAACCCTAACTCACCTAACCTGCCCTAACCCTCACGTCCACACAATCGCACACATATCTAACCCACGCCCTAGCATTAACTCACCAAAACCGCCCTAACACTCACATCCACACAATCGAACACTTACCTGAACCTGACCTGTAACTTTCCACCACAGTACTTAAAATACCGAAGCAACAGAAACGGACAACAAAATTCTTTCCCTAGGAAAAAATTTGGGTGTCTGTTGCTTCGATATTTTAAGCTTTAGCTTACATAAGTTCGATCAATCAGCGTTCGCTTTTTTAAGCGTTCGCTGATCTAATATAGACCCTATTTATATATATAGATAGCTAGATAGATATACACATATACATATATACAGTAATTACACACACACACACACACACACACACACACACACACACACACACATGTGTGTGTGTGTGTGTGTGTGTGTGTGTGTGTGTGTGTATATATATATATATATATATATATATATATTGATAATTCAACTAGGACCCATATGTATATATATTTATATATATATATATATATATATATATATATATATATATATATATATATATATATATATATATATATATATATATATATATATATATATATATATGGGTCTACTTCTAAATTTTGAACTTTCAAAATGTTGAATTTCGTATGGTTGAGACCATAAGAGCGAAGTTTTAAAACTTTGAACCATTTAAATGGCAATTGCAGTACAGTGCGGAATGGAATACTTACTGTTTTCTTTGCTGTAGTGCGATTGTGGAGTTGGTATATTTAATCAGCAGGGGGTGTGGGGATGCAGGAGGGCTTGCTAGCATGCAAAAACATAAATAAATAAAAGATTTCTTTGTTTTTATTTTATTTTTTTAAGTTTCAGAATTTTAATCTTATGGTCTCAACCATAAGAAATTCGATGTATTGACAGTTTCATATTCATATAGACATAAATATAGATATAGATATAGTGTTTTATGAACATGCAGCCCCATTGAGCATAAAGACACAATACTCACATAATGCAGTTAAGTAAACTACATGTGCATGTGTGTGTAAATGTTTGTCCTTTGGTGACTGGGTACATTCTACTAGGCTAGTGTGGGGAAATCTGGGCAGGTCATCAGGGAAATTTCCCTACTTTTTCATTAGGTGCCATGAGATCTTTTACATTCTCCAGAGTCACTGACACAGGCAGATGGGACTTCAGTTTACCATCTCATGCAAAGGGCAACCACTCAGAAATACAGTATCCCCTTATGCTGTACTGTAGTGTAAAGCAAGCAATCTATCTGGTGTGAGAATAGAACCCAAAGCCTTCTGCTTCAAAAGTGAGCATGCTACTTGTTGCTCCATTGATCCTGCTAATATGTTAAAATGTGACAACTTTCTTCATGTCTTACATGTTTTATTTAGCTTTTTATTTATGCACCGAAACAATGCAAACTTTTAATTTAAAAGACTTTGCTCCACATCTTGATACTACCAGAAATGTATGAAAAACTTCTTGGTCCATATGTTTGGTGTGCCCTACTTCATATATAAAATGTGTATTCTTTAAAAAGGAAACCAGAATAAGAAAAAAAAAAACTTTCTATATGTCCTTTCAGCTAGTATTTGTTTAGCAGTTTTGGATATAGCATTTCCTGCTCCCCTGTAGCTACTCAAGGGAAAAAAAATTACATCAGAAGCACAAAGGGAAAAAAAAGACGAAATGCATAATACTGAATAAGGTTTTCCATAGGAAATTATTGCTGGTGCAGAAACTACACCAGCAAAGATTCATTTATTTTTAGAAATTTCTCTCTCTTCTTTGAGCTGATGTGACAACTGAGTTGGTATATATGACTTTGGTGGATTTGGGGGGAGTGCCCACATCTGATGGGGTTCAGGGGGACTTACCTCTAGCAAAAAAAATATATCTGATTTTTTTTTCACCTTTCTGTGTTGTGGTCAGTTTGTTTCATCTGTTCAGCTCATCAGCATTCAAGACGTTGGCAATTCATGGTAGAGCCATATTCCCAAAGTTTGCTAGAAGGTGACATAATGCATGTGCTACCTGATGTTTTCAAGATGCCATCTGCTTTATGCTTTTATTTTTTTTTTGCATAATTGTGTAGACTTGTATTATTATTATTGACCTAATTTATGTATTTACATTATTAGTGGAACACATTGGTCATTTGCTAAGCAACACTTTGTTGTTCTTATTCCCTTTTTTATTAGTGATGTTGCATATGCAGTCATTTTCTCTCAGACTGTTAGTACTTCTCAATATAATGCACCATTACATTTGCATAACATCAGCCCTGGAATATAAACAAATACAGACAAACTCTATCTCTCTCTCTCTCTCTCTCTCTCTATATATATATATATATATGTAGTATTTGAATTTCTAGAGTGTGGTCAACTTACCTTAAATCATTTTATGTGCAAATGGACTTAAGCTGTTAGATACACACACACACACACACAAACACATGCACGCACGCACGCACGCACACACACACACACACGTGCATTTTATATATATTTATCTATATCTATAACTATCTATATCTATATCTATTGCTTATTGTGAAACAAGTGAAGAGTGTTTGGTTGATACCTGTTCTGTTGACTCCGTTTGGTCAACAGAACAGCTGGTCAATGTTGTTGGTATAAGATTGCTGTAATACCAGAGCTGAGAGATTTGTTCTTTCCCTGGTACTGTGAAATGTTGAGGTTGGGATATTTATGTAGTGGGGAGTCACGGTGCAGAAGGGTTTGCTTCCCCCTCAAGAAAAGTTTTTTTTTTTTTTTGTTAGTGTTTTGTGCTTCTACTTTGTTGTGTCAGCAATTTGTGGTCTGAGTTTTCTACTCAATGAAACAATGAAACATGTCAGCTGAATATACACACACACACACACACACACACACACACACACACACACACACACACACACACACACACACACACACACACACACAGACACACACATATGTGTATATATATATATATATATATATATATACACACACACACACACACACACACACACACACACACACACACACACACACACACACACATACACATACACGCATATACAAACTGCCTGCTATCTAGTATTTTATTATATTTGTTAATAACAATGCACTCTGACTGACTGATTATGGTGCAAGCAGACCTACCTTCCACTCTAGATTTGGGGAAAAAAGAACTCTTATGTAATTTGTTTGAACACCTTTTCCTATAATCTTATTGTTCTTTTGCCTATGGACAGCATAGCATAACATAATGTAAAATGTTGGCATCAATAAAAAATATATTACTTAACTTTATTAAGGAAGTACAATAGTAAAGTAAACAAATGAAATCTTATTTAAATGCAGCACTGTATATTACAATATATGCAAAGTAAATATTATTGCTTACAATTCTGGTTATTTTATAACTTCTTTTAAGTTTTCAAGAAAGTATAACATTCCCAGTTTAGTCTGGAAGTATAAATTGTATGCATTCTTCTACAATAATACAATAATACCATCAGTAAACACATTATCCACTTGTGTATTTTTTATTTGTATTTAGAATTTTTATGAGCTTTGCTAAGATTTCTGTGTAAATCCTGTTTAGGGACTGCACATCTGTGAGGCAGAATGTTGCCTGCACCCAAACCAGGCTGCACTTGCTCTACAGCAGTGGCGGCAGTGAACGCTTGGTTGACTGATTTGATACGGGTCAACTGTTTAAACATCTGGATTCTCTACAGGCACTGTTCAATTTTTTACACCTCTGTTTAAGATGGCAGGAATATGAAGCAAATCGGTTATTCATTATTTAGCAGATTCCTTGTGGTCTCTGAGCTACTGATCTGTGGGGAAAGATGATTTTTTTCTTCCTTTTTCAGCTCTATCACGTTTATACCTATCTCATCGTCTAAAGTAAAAGCACATTATTTTTTCCTTTATTGTCTGTGAGAGCCTTTTCAGAAAATACTGATGCCACAGCTTGTGAACAAGTTTCGATAAATAATTTATTTATTTATTAAGTTGTGTACTTCATGATTCAGTAATGAGAAACAAAAGCAAACTGTTCATTTCTAAACCTGTGTTTGAAGGTGATGCATTTGTGTGAACCTTACTTTTGGTGCTGGCATACAGATGCAATTCATGATAACTAAGACCTGCTAGCAGTTGGAGCTCCTTTGCTCAGCTATCTAAGTGATAAGGAAGTCATATGTAATATGTGTAACTTCTACACGAAGGTTTCTTAATCAATGTCTGGTTGTGATATATAAATGCTTTTAATTTATATTTAGAGAATGTGCATGTCCTGCTTAATACAGGAGAGCATTAAATGAACAGAGCATATCCTGCTAATACAAATTAGAAATAGTTAAGCTGTATAAAATGTAAACAAATAGACTGAAAGTCTAACTATTAAAGGTATTGATATGTGACATAGTATTTAGTGTTTACAACTGTCATGCCAACCAGTTCCAGGACAACTGTGTGATTATTTTAAGATTTTTTGGCATATTCTCATACTAGTCCATGTCTATCTACACGTCTGTCTGCCTCTCTATCTGTTTCTCTATCTAGTTATGCCTGCCATTATGTTTCTCTTTCTGTCTAAATGTATTTTTACACACACACATGCACATTTACCAAGACTGAACATGACATATATATATATATATATATATATATATATATATATATATATATATATATATAGATACTTAAAAAAACAAAGTATTCTACTAAGTGTGCATTCCTGTATTGCTATCATATTTAAATTAATTAATTAAAATATTTCATGTAGTAGAGAACATTTTAAATAAAACAACAATAGAATCTGCAGTTAAAATTGAAGACAAAATACTTTATATTTTTCAAACAAGAGAATGATCCACATATGATTTTTGGGAAAAAAATATTACAGACACGGAAAGAAACAGCTTGAAGAGGAGCCCACTGATGCCTTATTCTGGAAAACAAGACTGACTGTCATCTCAAGATTTATGGCGTTTTTTCTTCTACATTTGAACACAGTCTAAAACCTGCAGATAAAAAAAAAGTAAATGTAATAATTGTCCTTCTTTGAGTGGAAAGTGATAACTGAAGAGATAATGCATGCTACTTTATTTTCCTTTGTAGTCTAATAAAATAGCACTTACAACAGTTTATTAAAGTTTATACCATTTGAATTGTCTTTTGGAACTGTTGCTTATGTCTTCCTAGTATGTTGACTAAATTGTTTGTCTCACAATGCTTAAAAATCAGTCAATCACGTTCTATGGTGGCTTATGCAACAGACAACCAGAATGGCCATCAAAGCAGAATGTATTGTGTATAGTGCATACATAAATAAAAATATATATAAACCCAATATCATTGTACAAAAAACTGCATAATTATTAAAAGAACAAACCTTGTCCAACAAGCCATTTTAAATACATCATTCAAAGACAAATAGTCTTGCACTAAACATAACAAGAGTCCCCAGGTCAAATACTGAAGAAAAAGCAATGGATATATATAAAATGTATCTGTAAGATGGTAGGAAGAATCCTACTTGTTACCATTGCTTCAGTTAATGCAAAAATAAGTAGGTGCACATATTAAACAGCTTTAGTATATATTTTAAAATATAGTTATAGTCTGGCAGCAGTTACAGTTAGCTTTTGTGAAATCATTCATGCACAAATCTGTTTCCTCTTACAGTTTTGGTTGTTTTATGTATATAACACCGAATTAATAACTTGAAGTATTTGCTGCAAAAACTCATCACACAAGGAGTACACGATGTTTATTTACATTTTGTTGACTGTTTTGGTTGTTATTCCTTAAAAGAATGTGTCATTATTATTTTATAATATCATGCGACTATGTTAAGCAACAGTAGAGGAAATTTCATTACAGACCTGAAATGTGACTCTTGATTAATAGCAGATGTTTTATGTGACAAGAATTTTTCTCCTAGGCAAAGTATGAACTTGTTCCTTCACCTGTACTGACTTGCTTCTGAATTTGCTACTCTCAAGAATCTCTGTGATAAATTTGTTACAAAATGTTGCTGTTTAGTATCACAGTGTGCACTCTGTAAGCTGTCAAAATGACAGGATACAAAGAAAAGTTATCACAAGTAAAAACTAATATAGCCACACATATACGTATGTCACTATATAAATGTGTGTGTGTGTGTGTGTGTGTGTGTGTGTGTGTGTGTGTGTGTGTGTGTGTGTGTTTGTGTGTCTGCATTTGGAATGTTTTACAAAAAGAAGGACTCTAAAGCGGGTAACATTTTTATCTGATAATGTTGGTAATGCCTTTCATTCATTTCAGAAAAATTTCCTTCAGATTAGTAACCAAATGTTTTTCTCCCATCATCGAGGAGCAAATTTCTAAATGATGCACCATTTTATTAGTTGCACTGAACACAACACCCCTATAAATAACTAAATCCTGGTTAAAAGATGTGTCTTACATTCTCCCATCTGTTACACAAAGCTACAGCGTATTTAAGCAATAACTGATAACATGGTGTGGTATATTGAAGATTTACCCATGGTTGGTATGGTTTAATCATGAGGGCGAAGCCCGAGTGATTAAACAAAGGCAACCGTGGGTAAATCTTCAATATACCACAACCACGGAGTCAGTTATTGCTATAAAACAATGACATTATTTAAGAAAAAAAATACTTACTTTTCTTAAATAATGTCTTTGTATAACTGCAAATTGCTGTTCTTCCGTCGGTTGTGGTATACTGAGTCTGCATTTTAATGTACTGCACATGCGTATGGGACTTGCATTCCCATGCACACCCAGTACATCAAGGCTTTGAAACAGAAACAACGGAGAAAAGAAAGTTTCCATTGCTCCGTTTTCTCTCTCTCTCTTTTTTTTTTTTTTTGTTTTTAATTGTAAAAAAAAAAAAAAAAAAAAAGTTTTGGGGCAGTTTATACCAACGGAAAAAAGTCTGGGCGACTGGACCTTTTTCAGTTGGTATATTGTGGGATTTACAATGGGCACGCTGGCTGGGCTGGCCAATCAGCATGCACGTTTTAGAATATTAATAGGGAGGAATTGTATAATTTACAATAATTACCTGGGTTCAAGATGAGGTGGAGGATTACTTACCTTGGTCAAAACAGACACCAACTTAATTCATGGCCTCATCTAGAATAACACCACAGCTACTGAAATGGGGCTTAACTAGTCCCTCATCCAGATTACCATCACTGGTAACATGAAAATCTATCTCACCCCTACATACAGTCTATATCCTTCCAGCATCACACAATTAGAAAGCATTTTAGATAAGATCAACACCCCAACACAACATAGCAAGTTAATCATTATGAGTGATCTCAACTTTGGCTTTCTATGTTCCATAAAAATCAAACTTCAGATATTTGCTTCATATAGAGATCTAAGCCAATTAGTCAAGTCAGAAGCAAGATACCACTCTCCAACTAAAATGCTAACAGTTATAGATATTCCCCTGGATTCATGAAGCTTGGCGCAAGGATGGCGGTAGGCTTGTGCTGACAGTGCGGCGTGAAGATGGCGCAGTAGTGCCAAATGCATATTAATGAAGGCATGCTGCCGACACAGCCATGTGCACAGGAAAGAAGCGTGAGTGCATAGGGCATGTCGAAGTGCTGCACGGAGGCGTGGAAATGGCAGCTGTCAACATGCAACCTAAAATGCTTGCATATAACAAGTTGCAAGATAGTAATCATATCTGTCAGTATCCGTGGATACTGAAACGTATGCAAGGCATGCAAGAAAGTACCTGCGAACACAAAGTGAAGAAGCAAACACAAATGCACGGTAGGGAATAACGGGTCCCTATCCCGCGAACAAATGACATGGAAGACCATGTGGCCGTAGTCCAACGCAGTGCAGATAGCCATACCAAGTGGAAGTGAAACGCATTATATGTTAGCGAGCCGCCAGTAGGTACATCCAGCCTAATGGTGAGGGTCACCAGCTGACCCATAATGTGAGGGAGTGTACACAGCTAGGCAGATGTGTCCATAACAAAATACTCGAGAAATGTAGATATCTAGTGACCGTATGTCCGAATCATATCCCACAAGGCATGTAATAGTCACATACAAAAGGTATGTCCGTATGTCACATACCAAATGTGATAGGAAATAGAATAATCATGTAAACGAAACAGAAGGAGCATATAAACAGCTACAACAATAAGGACACATGTAGGCTGAAAGGAACAGTATTATTCGTAGCGTCGACTAGGATTACCACCTGTCCCACTTTGCGAGTGACAGTCCCTCTTTGGGCAGTTGTGTCCTGACAAAAACTTGTAAAAATGTCAAATGTCCTGAGATTGTAGGACAAAATTATTCCCTATACGTTATGTAATAGTTGCATTAAACAGTTTTTCTGTATCTAAATTACATAAATGTTATAAGAAACAGAATAAGCAACTAAAATGCTACAAGAATAAGCTTTTATATAGGTAAGAATTTTAAGTTCTATCCTGTGTACTGACCGTGGGTATGTGTCAGCCTGTAAAATGTGATGTTTGTACCAAAAATGTCCCACTTTGGCCAACTGAAAAGGTGGCAACCCTACTGTCGACTGTGGGGAGGTGTTGTCCACTACAGTCAGATATGTGTACAGAAGATATCCCATCCTGGACATAGGAAAAGGTGGCATCCAACCAATGAGTACAACAGGCTGCCAAAATCCGGAAGTCAGCGGTACAAGCCGAACTTGTCAGGATGTGTCACAGTCGAACGGGTAGTACCCGGGTATACCAACCATGTAATGAAAGTTAAGTATGGGCATGTACCTATGTGCGTGAGGTATAGCATGTGGAATGCAAACATGGCAGGGTAGTCCACACAACCATACAGATACCTGACACATGTAGGGTATTCAATGTGTTACTCTGGCCGTGTCATGGGCTAACAACCAAAGCAGTGATGTATGGGGTGTGAGGAATCTGTGTGTGTGGGGTGGATGGGTAATGGTACAATCCTCCAAGGCGATACTGTGTCGTATGCAGAATAGGTGAACCGGAGGTGTATGAGGGAACAGCAGGTGAAGCTGAAAGAAACACAAACATATGTATAAACAGCTGCAATACAAGCAGACAGGCCATACTGTAGAACACAATCCCACAAACATATGAATATTGAAATGTGCGATACAAATGTATAGATATGTCACCAGCACATACCCACAGATTGGTCCTGATGGAACTGGCCATAACAAATGCAACAAACCTGGATGCATAAGGGACTACCCAGCATCCCCTCCACATCACACAACCCGCTCCCATACCCGAACGTCCACCAAATCCTGCCATACTTGGCCTACTGGTTTGGTGCAGCCACAGCTACACATAGTGACCACTACACATATGTAGTAGGTAGTGTCACCCTAGGCGGTTGCAGGATTGCACACTATGTATCCCTTGCATGTAAAGCCCTCAACACATTTTCGTAACTCCAAAAAAGATGTTCGTTATTTCGCTTGTTGTGGATCGGTCCAATTTTTGGATATCCCTCATGGGATACGTAACCTGTGTAAACATTAGAACGGAAGACACGAAGTCCAGTCCTGTAGATATCTGGACAGAAGTTGGAATGTGCATTAGAGATGCACGACACTGTTCAGCCCTAAGTGGTCATGCATAACCTACTACCCAGGATCAAACACCTGCCCATGACGCACGTGTCCCAACACGAATAAGCGGGAGAATATATTGCACACATTCGCATAGTGGCAAATGGTATAAGGGTGATGAAGGCACTGACGTAAACAGGATAACCCAGATCTACTGTGTGAGGGACAAGTAATGTGTGTGTAGGTGTGACAGACCATACCTGTCAACCTCTGAGAGCAAGATATCTGGACAAAGCCGTGAATAAAAGTGGGAAAAAGGCCCAAAAGTAGGGACAATTTGTAAAGATTGCTCTTAGAAACTTAGAAAGTTGATAGAATAACAGTTTGTACATTGGCATTAATTTCCTGAAGAGTATGAAGTCTGAAACTCAACTGTCTGTCATTATGTTCTGACTTCAGTCTTTAATGATTAGCTACTGATTTGCCAGAAAAAAGTGTATTACAGAGGTCCGTACATATTTACAGTAACAGACCTTCACATTTGTTTACTGTACTACTGCATACCTGTAGTTAATTCATGTCCAAAATAATAATCCTCGTATGAATGCATACAGGAAATAGTCAAATGTGAATGGGAACACCCCTCACCGTGGATTATGTATTGTAACCACCCCCACCCATATTATGCATTGCCAACATAAAAAGCTGCTGACAGGTGCCGAAACACCTGTGTCTGTAAACACAGGTAAATATTTATAAAATGGACAAATTCTGTCCATGTGCTTTGTCTGACATTTGAACTTGGTCAGGGCAGTTCCGTTCACCAGGCGGACAAGCCTAAACCCAGATCACCACATGAACACCCTGACAATCAAAGACTTGTATGTGCCAGGACTATAAGCCTTGGAGTTCTGCATATCCTTGGAGTGATTAAATATGCAGCTTGGGTCCAGAGCAGTAGGGAATAGGGAATGTGTAATATGTAGTACCGCATTTTTCCCAGCAGGAGAAGGGATGCCTGTGTTGTAAGTGAAGCGGTGTGGTGTATGTTAATGTAGCTATGTACTATGGGTATGCATATAAATGAGTCAGAACACCAATAGTATAGTGATTACAGCATCCGGCCAACGTGAATGCAGTCCCGGTTCAACTACGACTACAGCACATATAATTTTAAAGTGTAATGAATGCGTCTGTGCTGTAAAGGCATTTAAATATGTAAAGGTGAATGTGTGTTTCGCATATGTCCGTTAACCGGATTACAGATATTTTACTGGTATCGTCACAATTAATAAAGCCCACGTAAGCACAAAGACTTAGTAAACATATGTAACCCACAATAAGGATATGCAAGTGCGCCTGCGCGTGTGTAATCCACTCACAGCATAGCAAATGAATGCTGTTTTCTACATGTTATTTATATATCTATATATGGATATATATATTTGTGTATAGATATATATCCACAGACTTAAACTAAATAAATATATGAAATAAAGAATGTACAGACATATAAATACATTAATTGATATATACATAACAAACATATAAACATATGTCCTTGTAGATATAACACATGTACATAAATAGGTTACGTCATAGCTATTATGGATAGACATACAGACATGCAAGAAAGGTAAATACACTGCTGCTTTCCAAACCATTGCTCGGAAAGTACCAGTGTGCCAGATCTGCAAGTTCTACTCTTTAAACATGGATATAGGTGTCCTTTGCAGGACCCCAAAAATTGATCCACTACAGGCACCGTCCTGTAATGATCAAAGCAAAGAAAGTCACATCCGCAGCTACAATATAGCTGTACATGCAACAGTAGCTTGTGCAAGGGTAATAACACATGGGTTGACAGAATGTATGACATATGTCCCGATATGCGGAGAGATGATAGTGCTTAGAAGTGTCATCATACTTTATTATAGCTCACATTAAATATGTCTTATGATTACTGTGGAGGGGTATCTAGTATGGGAATCATGGGTATGCAATAATGGGCCTAGGTGCCTAGGTGTTGGTTGGCACAGATTTATTAGGTCCGCCCCATGGGAGTGATTAATATTCCTATGTGGGTATAGCACATGCCTATATCTTCCAAAAATGAAGAGCCCATCTACTGGATATTGTGTAAACCACTGGGGGAAGACGTAGGGACATATCAGTGTCATGTAAGCGATTATCATGGAAGTACATGCGTACGAATAAGATGGTAACCATACCTCTCAACCTTTCAGAATAAGACATCTGGACAAAGGCATATTGAAATAAGTACAAATAGGGACTATTTTAAATATTCCTCTTACAAAGTTAGAACGTTGATAGATTAATGGATAATTCATTAGTATGAATGTTTTGAGGGTTATTAATTATAAAATACTAATGTCTGTCATTATTATCTAACCTCACAGTCCTTAATGACTTGCCACTAATTTACCAGAAAGGCACAATATTATGAAAAAAGGAACAAAATTATAAGTCTAAGTTTGGGACATTTACCCAAAATGTGTACAGTTGAGAGGTATTAAGGTAACCCTGTCCTAAATAAATGTACAGAACTAGTGATATTAGGTGGACAGGTGTGAAGAAAGACGTGATGACAGATGACAAAACATGTATAAGTCAAAAGCATGTACCTTGATAAATGTGAATGAATACTTATGCTCTATGATAGTCAATGTGGAAGGTTAATAGAAACAAAATAAATGTGTCCCTCAGGGTGTTATGCAGTGTCCCCGATACAGTGTTCAGTCTCCCACACTCGCATGTGAGTTCTGCCACTGACGGAAAGTGCAAATACCGGCGAACACATAAGGTAGATGATAGCATAATATGTTTTGATTAGCACCTGTTGGCTTTTGTGAGGAACACAACACTCTGGGCGGGTGTGTCCTGCAAAAGGAATGTAATGGCATCTGGCCTGTGATTTCTTCTTGTGTGAAGTGGTGTAATAAAATGATATATCTTGTATCAGAAACAGATACATGTTATAGGAAACAGTATTATCAACTATACTACTACAAGAAAAATCTGAAAGTATGAAAAGCGCTGAAGTAGTCAGTTTAGTATTAACCACAGGTATGTGTTGACTTGTCAAATGTCACAGCTGTATATATAGTACCTATAGGGCTGTCACCTTTACAAATGATGAAAACAGGTGCTGCTCTGTAGAAATCTCAGACATAGCAGGTCAAAACATACCTACAGCCATGCATACTCCACAAATAGACATATTAGCACACAGCAAAGCTTAGGCCAGGATTCATGGAGCCTTGGCCGGAGTGTACGAGTAGAGTAAGAGTAGAGCAAGGCAAGATGTCTGCCGAGCTATTCAGCAATATCCTGTAGGGGCGTGTAAGACAGCCCCTAAAACGAACGTTGCACGGACAATGTTAGGATATGCAAATTACCCCATTTGTAGGTGAAAGCTATGCAAATGATGTAAATTTGCGATACATGAAACAGTAAGCTGTCCGTGCAAGAGTAGAGTTATGTGCAGAAATGTACTCGGATGTTAACCGAGTTACGTTCTGCAAGTAGCTAAATGGAGCAATGTCAGCTGCAAATAAAGGATGAATTTAGTTGAAGAAGCATGCCAATGGCCAAATATACGGCCAGTGGCATTTTTTCCATTGGAAATTAATAAACCTCTATTTGTCCTCCCCCGATCTCCGGTGTTTAAGCATAGCGCACCAGTGCGAAAACGCTCTGCGCTGTCAAAACAAGAAAAATATTTAAAATATACATACAAATTGTAATTTTAGTTAAAAGTTAGTTCACCATGCAGGTGAATGGCAAGCTGAAGACAGCATGGCTACTGAGTACTGGTTGCTATGTGTGGAAGCGCTCTGTCAGAGATGTAACCAAGCATTAGTAGGCAATCCGATGCAATTGAGGCTGAGGATAGTGAATCACAATTTGTCATGCCATATGGGCCAAGCCACTACAGTGTAAGAGTAGGTTAAGGGGACTATCAGAGTAGAAGATAGATGACATCATGAGTGTGTATGTATAAAACACTGTAATCTTATCGGAGCAGTGTGTCACATGTTTGCTGTCAGTTACTCATCAGTGAAAGACGCGTGTTATGATTTATCCTAGGTAAAGTCAGGAAACTGATGGTGTACGCCATGGATATCACTGAAGATTCTTGCAAACCTGCTTACAGTGTGTTCGCGCCTGTGCGCGCCTGTAAGTCCGAGTAAGCATGTGTGCGCGCGTGTCAGCCCGTGTGCACGCGTTGAAGAATGAGTAAGCTAGTGTAAGAATGTTGAAGCCCGTGTAATGTCATGTAAGCCAGTGTACGCATTTGTAAGCATGTATAAATCTGTACTACACACATCACACACGTACTGCACACTCTAAAACACATGCTGCCAATACTACACACGTCAGTCAAATGGCACATGGATGGATAATAAATCTTCAGAATTAACAGTGCTATAAACTATGCTACATTGATGGTCATAGCTGCAATGCATCATGCCTGCTTACATACACCTAGAAGGATATCACACTTTGTGTTAACAACATTTTAACATTAATACAGTGCTATAAAGCCACCCTGTGCATCAGCACCATGTTAGTGTGTTCCTGCATCAATGTTACACATTACAGGTGGTGGCACAGGTGTCATCATATGCACAGGGTATGGTGTTTCTTTTCCAGATCCTGTCATTGAGCCATCCAATCAACATGTAAGTATGTGTGTGTGTGAGGGACAACAGTGTTTGCATGGCCCTATGTTGATACAATGTGTGTGTGTGTATGTGTTAGCCCTAGCTGTTTGTTTTATGTGTGTGTGTCTGCATGTACACAGTTTCAGCATGTGTCAGCCATATACAGGAGGTTGTGGGACAGTCACATACCGTACCTGCCAGGCTGTACAGATCGCCATTACTGGCCATGGACACCCCTCCATGCATTCAACAATATTCCAGTCCTGCACCTGTCAATGTATACACATACATTCTTGGGATCTATATCACAACCTGTGGATAAACTGGAGTCAGTAATGTTAACCTGATTTGCATAGTATTGTCAGTTAATACATAGTTATATGAACCATACTCATCCTCCAAAGTAATAACCACTGCTGACTTGCTGAGATGTGCACACGACTGTTTAAAAGTGCTGTACTATCATTGTTTTCAATGTCCCTTGTAATACCCAGCAACAAAATAACTGGTCACTACACAACTATAACCCAGGATAACTACAGCACACAATATGTGCACTATCAGAGAGCCATAGTAGATTTACATACATCAAAGGTGATCACGTACAGATAATGCAGCACATTCAGTAATGCTAATATCCACATACATATCTATATCTATCTACATTATATATATATATATATATATATCTATATATATCTATATATATATATATATATATATATATATATATATATATATATATATATATATTTATACACACACACACACACTTGGCAGGGTTGGGATCAGAACACAGACCTAACTACCTTATCACACTACAGCATTACACATTTACAGAACACGCTACCGTGATTACTAGTTCACAGCATTCACACAGGCATATGTTTAGCTTGCTGGCATCAGCATCAAAGGCAAAGACGCCGTACGGATTCTTAGGAGAATGAATAGTGTAAAAGCAATGTACTGTTGTCATGCAGTGGGAAATTGGGATTAGAACACAGACCTAACTACCTTATCACACTACAGCATTATGCATTTACAGAACGCGCTACTGAGATTACTGAACACAGTGCTCACAGAGACATACTTCTAGGTGGGTGACATCATTCGCAAAGGCAAAGACGCTGATAGAGAATGAATGTGGTGTGAGTCATCTAAAAGCATTACCGTGTCCCTAGGCAGCTGGAAACACACACACTTGGCAGTCGAACATACACAACTACCTTATCACACTACAGCAATACACATTTACAGAATGCGCTACCGAGATTACTCAACACAGCACTCCCAGAGGCATACTTCTAGGTGGGTGACATCATCCGCAAAGGCAAAGACGCCGATAGGGAATGTATGTGGTGTGAGGCATCTAAGAGCATAACTGTGTCCCCAGGCAGCTGGAAACACACACACACACACACACACACACACTTGGCAGGGCCGGGAGTCGAACATACACTTAACTACCTTAACACACTACAGCAATACACATTTACAGAACGCGCTACCGAGATTACTGAACACAGCACTCCCAGAGGCATACTTCTTGGTGGTTGACATCATCCGCAAAGGCAAGGACACCGATAGGGAATGTATGTGGTGTGAGGAGTCTAAAAGCATTACTGTGTCCCCAGGCAGCTGGAAACACACACACACACACACACACACACACACACACACACACACACACACACACACACACACAGAGGCACACACTTGGCAGGGTGGGGAGTCGAACATACACCTAACTACCTTACCACACAACAGCAATACACATTTACAGAACGCGCTACCCAGATTACTGAACGCAGCACTCCCAGAGGCATACTTCTAGGTGGGTGACATCATCCGCAAAGGCAAAGACGCCGATAGGGAATGTATGTGGTGTGAGGTGTCTAAAAGCATTACTGTGTCCCCAGGCAGCTGGAAACACACACACACACACACACACACACACACACACACACACACACACACACACACACACACACACACGCACACACACACACACACTTGGCAGGGCTGGGAGTTGAACATACACCTAACTACGTTATCACACTACAGCATTACGCATTTACAGAATGCACTACTGAGATTACTGAACACAGCACTCCCAGAGGCATACTTCTAGGTGGGTGACATCATCCGCAAAGGCAGGGACGCCGATAGGGAATGTATAGAGAGTGAGCAGTCTGAAAACATATTACTGTCCCAAGGTAGACGTAGACAGACACACGGCAGTGGTGTGATCAGGGCAACTAAATATCTATGGAGCACTACAACAACACTACATAGATACAGGATGCATCACAGACAGTACACCCTGCAAGACAGTCAACTAGTGTGTTCAATGTAGGCATCCATCGTGACATTGAAAATGGACATCTGTGGCCTGGATGTCCACCATCGCTATACAGGATGTCAATGCCCATGCCCATACACAGAGGCACATCACTGACACAAGGTGTCACTGGCCATGCCCACATGCTTAGTATCACACGTCCGTTTGGAATGTACTGTGTGTCCATCTACACAACGGCGTACTGAGCATGCTCTCACACTTAGCAGTTGCAAAGGGCCGTCTTGTATGCACATGGATTCTAAACACGTAAGGGCGCAGTTTGGAATGTACTGTGTGTCCAACTACACAACGGCATACTGGGCATGCTCACACACTTAGAAGTTGCAAAGGGCCATCTTGCATGCACACGGATACTAAACACAGAAGGGCACAGTATGGTATTACTGTCCCCACATACATGAAGGCCACTCACATGTATTGACGAGTACACACTCAGGAGCCATCACAGATGTCTGAGGTGCAGATCACAGAGGTATGCACCGCAGTCTACAATGTAGCCCTCAGACATCACCATGTCGTTGGACCAGCAATACACAGCCATACATCAACACAACACCATGTGACTCATGACCAGTGGACTATACATAGGTGTACAGCAACTGTGCAGACTACACATATACCGACAGGGTTCCATCATGTGTTATGCATTGCAATGATACCACTGTACATAACCAGGTCAGCTCTACACATACCAGGGGCCCTGGGTCTTACACAGCTGTGACAGATGACTGTCGCTGTACACCAACGAACACACATGTTTGGATATGTCATACATGTAATTGCAGTGGATATGTGCATGGACCACACACACAACACATATGTACATAGCATAGCTTTTGCTGTCCTCCATGCAGACAAGTGGCTACAGCAATCATACACATGCAAATGGAAGGTGGGTCCATGGCTGTTGAATGATAACAGTACATGAGGTAGCAATGTTGACCGAGGACACATTCCCTCTGTACTAGTTACCCATGACACCCATCATATCATACAACAGTCCATGTGTTATGTATGTCAACACACATGTCCACAAATTGCAATGCATACAAACATGGCTACATGACAGGCATGTAGGACCAACACACATGTACTAACTGTAGTGTGCATGCAGCTACCATGCATGTGCAGTAGCTGATGTAAGTAACTCATCTGTGTCTAACTACAACATGCAGTTGCAATGCAGCCCCATCATTGACACCTGTATATGGTGACATACTGACAGTATGGTAGGATGTACATCAGGTATGGATGGATGTGTGTACATAAAGTGGTGATCCACCTGTGTAGATGAATGTTTGCCGGGGACGGCTCACAGGTGTGTCACACAAGATCCTACCATTACATGTGGAAATAGTACGCTATGTTACTGTTACTTGACGGTGAAGACATAACACCTACACAGCGGTCGGGTGTTACCGACTGTACTTCACTTGACACCTGTAACACTTACATCCTCCCATGTGCATATAGCAGCACAATTGCCAGACATAGCGTTGGTACACATAATGCGGCCAATACTGCTGCATGTCTGTCAGACGTATCATCATATAGCAGGTGTATCATTCACAGTACTGCTATGTGTGTTTGCATGTGTGACCATATATGCCACATATGGTGGGGAATACATCCCAATTGTTACACACCCCTGTACACTGTTGTAGACATCTGTACATACTGCAATGTGGAAAGCATGACGTAGGCAGGCGTGGTGTGTGTGTATCACACACATCAGCTATCCGTATGTGTATGACATGTGTGGTCTCCACAGTGTGTGTGTGCGTGTGTGTGTGTGTGTGTGTGTGTGTGTGTGTGTGTGTGTGTGTGTATGTATGGCTGTCTGGTGCATGGAGTGAGGGTGTATGCTACCATACAGAACACACAGGATCCCTAACCCCTCATGGTGATGCAGTCTACTACCCTGCTGATGCCATCGGTCTCAGCTGTACTGGCTACCTGTACATATCCTTTCTCTGTGTCGCGTCGTGTGGGTGCACAGTACTGTGAGGGTGATGAACACATAGGCAAGTGTCCTCACCTCAACACTATGGGGTGTGCATTATAGTGTTGTTGACCCCGTGATTGTGGGCATGTTCCTGTAATGTGACAGGGTATTACTGCTACACAGTGAGGCCTCATGCTATCAAGTGGCCTCTAATGTTATCATTGGCCAGACCGCTGTGTACAACCCCTGCACCATGTCAACATACCTGTGATGTGACCTGGTATGGATGTCACGTCTCTAGCCACTGTAGCCTATTAAACTGCACACATGCTGCTGGATCAGTATATGTGTGGACATCTGTGGTATGTTAGACTTTCCAGCAGTCCGGTTGAGGCAACGTATAGCATGCTGATATTGCCATACGTGCCTGTGAGTACTCTACAGTTACACATGGGAGACTGAAAACACTGCTACCTGTAGGCACATGCAAGTAGACCATAAGGATGGAACCAGGGCATCATTATCAACATGCTGTTACTGTTGTTACCGAGACACATACTGTGAACATATAACAATGTATGCTACACCTGTACTACATGGTATGTCTGGTGTGTGTCAACAGTACACAAC
This sequence comes from Protopterus annectens, assembly GCF_019279795.1. Classification (NCBI taxonomy): domain Eukaryota; kingdom Metazoa; phylum Chordata; order Ceratodontiformes; family Protopteridae; genus Protopterus; species Protopterus annectens. Next base: position 1,526,121,881 of record NC_056737.1, on the reverse strand, counting down.
TAATGTAATATACATGTCTCTCACTATTCTTACACAACTAATGTAATATACACTTCCCTCACTAGTCATACACAACTAATGTAATATACACTTCTCACTATTCTGTTCACCCTGTGCATCAGATCATTTGAGCATGTCCCTGCACCGATGGTGTGGATGACACGGATGTGGCACAGACTTCATCATATGCACAGGGTGATAATGTTTGCCAGGGGCATAGGCTGCACCAATGGGTGACATCATGTGTGTGGGTAAGGGCCGGTGATATGATTGGACATGTCTGTTCAGTATGCATGTGGGTGTTGTGGTGCCCTACAGATGTGTTTGCTGTGCGCGTGTATGTGTGCACACAGTTCTGCCTTTTGTGAGGCCTACACAGGGGTATTATTGACAGCTTCAGATTGTACAGACCAGGTTGTACAGCTCACTGTGTCCGGCTATGGCCACGTGACCTGTGCCTGCCAGGGGTTGCACGGGCACTACCAGGCGGAGGTACAGATTGGCTACTATCCGACGACACATGTCCACTGGAACCGTGCCCCTGCTGGGAACGCCCAGGGCCACATCCACGTGGCCTGCTGTGTCCTGGTGTGGACAGTGCAGCACCAGCTGCACTGCTACTGCTACCAGCACTATGGGAGCGGCATGTGAGGTGGCACACTCACGATGACCTGCACTAGTTGGTGTAGCTGGCCTACATCCATGTTGCCTATGCCTCACTCCTACCAGATGTTCTAGCACAGACAGCTCACGCTCATGGATTGCCATGCCATGGTCAAGGATTCCGACCATGTCACCCAATCGCCTGTCCAGAACATCAGCAATCTGCTGTTGAGCATTTGCCAATGCCTGGATGTTGTCATTTAGGGTATGGATAGCAGCCCTCTGCAGCCTCTGCCCTTCTCTGTTCTGCTGTTCAGCACGTGCCTGTGCCGCCATTACAGTCTGGAACATGCATCTGGTGATACCAGCTGCTGCGCTCTGTCCTGCAGGTGCATGTCTGCCAGATGTCCTCCTATGAGCAGCACCGGCTACATGCCTGTGTGGCACATCTGCAGACATTACACTGACACCATGGTGTGGAGACACACCTTCTGTAGCCACCACATGTTCCTGTTCCACGCTAACAGACGCTGACTGTCCTTCCTCTATGGCCACTGGTGATTCGGTATGTGTTGGCAGCAGAACTGTATGCGGGGAAGAGGGGGACATAGCTGGGATGGCGACCATTGGCACAGATTCAGCCCCTGACAACCCTGCCTGTACTGTACCTTATGCATATGTTCATCACTGCTAGTATCTGTGGGGACACTAACATCAGATGGACCGCAGGAGGGTAACACACCTACATCACCTGTGAATGCAAAGAAAGACTCTAAATTACAATAGACACACACACAGACACACACACACACACACACACACACACACACACACACACACACACACACACACACACACACACACACACACACACACACACACACAGACACACACACACACAGACACACACACACACAGACACAGACACACACACACACACACACACACACACACACACACACACACACACACACACACACACACACACACACACACACACACACACACACACACACACACACACACACACACCATGCATGTGATTTGACAGACGGCATGCAGCATGCCTGTGATACAGCAGACAGCATGTAGCTCAGACATTAATAGTGTTAGTAAGCATACCCCCTGGGGTGCACACTACAGCAAGCAGGTGTCATATCAGTAGCCATGCAGTTCACACAATCATGGTAGTATGCATGCATCCCCGTGATACACCATGTGGACCAGAACAGGATAACAGTACACATGGCTGACGTGACCTTGACATGTAATCTGCTGATGTGTGCATTAACATGCATACATGTCTGACACAATGGTGTCCTGACACATGTACAGCGTCGTAACGGGCATCACATTGCAGTGTTGTCTGCATGCCCTACAGATAGAATGCATGTTCAGCAAATGTGCATGTGCATAGAAGGGTAGTGTGAGCCGTCTACATTGCTCTACAGTGTGAAGTACAGACACTGTGCCATTGCATGGCATCATGAGACGTCTATATTGCTATACAGTGCATAATATGTATATATTGCATAGCCATAACTGCATGCATACCCATGACATAACTGTGGATTGTGACCCATGATGCTGAGGTGTATACACACCAAACCATGCTGTGTCATGTGACAGGTCACTGGAGGACCTACAGAGGACACTCCTGCACAACAACTACAGAGTCTTAGCTGCCTGGCAACCATGTCCACGCATAGCGGACTTGTCAATTCACCATGTCCCACATGACATTGATGTATCACACACACAAGGTGCACAGCTAACGGTGATGTCCTACAGCAGCAAGGGGAATGTACGGTATCTGTGGCCTGATGTGGTGTCAATGTCTGTGAAAGCTGTAGAGGTGACTACTGTCATGCTATGACACAGGCGTGATGTTCAACACATCTTATATGGTAGATGTCAGTGACACCTCCACTAGCTGTGCACAGGCTTTTAGGATGTCCAGTGTACCACATTAACTGTATAATTGGTCAACTAAGGCTATAATTGGACCATGTGTGGACAATGTGAAACAGGGTGTATACACATCATATCTACTGTGTGGCTATGTATCTCTGGCCATCCCCCATGGCCATGTGTGCACATGTGTTGGACAAATGTGTGTGATGGCCATCTATCACACATGTCTGAGTTGTGCCATATGACATACACCCATAGATGTCAGATATGTCACCATCCACAGGGCTATGCAGACAACAGGTTGTATGTGTGGTATGTGGGGTATGGGTTATGGGATAGTGTGACATTATTGCAGCCAATACACTACGTGTCTGGGACATGTCAGATGGCACATCACAATGTGTGCAGCCATTGCAGGGGCATATAACACAATGGTGACTCCTGTGGGCTGCCCATATCACAGCTCACTGTGTGGTACTGTTTGTGTACCACATGTGTTGTTCCAATGTATAGCACATAAGCCTCCATTGTAGAACACCTCCACTGTTGTATGCACAGCTGACCACACACGTAGCAATGACAAATACTGTGGTTTCAAGTCGGTGTATCATTTCATTTGTATATATTGCACATGGGTGGCCTGTGTGAATGATGGGTGATGCGACCTGTATATCGTGAATGGAACGAACATCAAGTGTTAACTGGCCACATGGCGAATAGATCTATGCTTTAACATGCCTGATACTGGAGGCAGTCTCACCTGCAACTGACTCATGTCTGTGCGGCACGCCAGAGGTACCTGTATAATGGTGACACAGCAGTATGAACATTATCCATGACTGTATGACAGCCACAGGGTGCACTGTGCATGTTAACACATTCGCCTGTACAATAGCATATAGTATGCACATGTGTGCATACACAGGGTAGCATACTGTAGTATTGTAGTATGCAGCATGTGTGTCCACATACCATGCGTATGTTGTTACATTACATAATGTACAGTGACACATGCACGTAAATGGGATATAGTAGCCATATGTGCAGTACTGACTTACCAGGAAACTCCAGGCTCATTGGTTGGGAGACACCCACCTCCACGATGGCAGCAAGGTATGTTAACGGTTCTGCCGATGTAATTGACTGACTGGATGTTTGTGCTGTAATTACAGTCTGTATTGCTATAGTTTCTAGTGTGGGGGATGTCCGTGGGTGTACGTAGCATATACAGGTTTGTGGGGCTTGCATTTCTACATATTCCATATATATGTGTGTGGGCTCCTTCCCTAATTAAAGAGCTATCAGTTAGTAGACTTATGTTACGGGATTTTACATTGGGCCATTGTTAATTGGTTTCTATATAGTATGCAGGTGAGGTTGATACTTCCATACCTCCGGAATTGCAGTGATATGTAAAGGAATATTTCTAAATGACAGCTATCCCGTGTATTTCTGTCCAAGATATTTGCAGTTATTGCAGTTGTGTTGGTGACAGAACCTCTTTGCCATGGGTTGCCACCTTTTCATATGGCCATTGTTGGACACTTGCGGGACACAAAGCGGTGTTTACAGGCTGACACATACCCACGGTCAGTACACAGGATAGCACATACTTTTATCCTCAATACATACCTGTTGTTGTGGGACTTTGGCTACTTATCATATTGCATGTAACATTTACGTTTCTTACATACAGGCATAACTATTTCATGCAACTATTGCATAATATATGGGACATAATAATGTCCTACAATCTCGGACAGTTGCCCTTTGTAATGTTTTATGTCAGGTAACACCTGCCCAGGGAGGGGCTGTCCCTCCTAATGTGGGACAGGTGTTAACCGTATGCCTACGGCTAGCTATACCCACACCTACCGTAATGGTCTACCTCCAAGTTGGCACTAACAGACACACGATGCGGACACACACACACACACACACACACACACATTACAGTCACACGGAAATGCACATGGCACCCTCAGCACACACATACACAGACTACGGCACTCACAAACACAGTTGAACAGAGTACCTACGTGGACCGCAACACCGGCAGCGGTAACTAAATGTCTCTTCATATTGTCATACTATTACTCGCGATTCTACTGTTCCGGTACTGTGTTCTTTCGGTCTTTCAGCCTCCTGGTTACGCATGTTGGTATGTGATGCATTCCATAGTTGGCGGTATCCCATTTATTTGTACCTCCAAGGTGTTATGAATGTTGTTGACCTATCTATATATTAGCAGATATCGGTGAATCCGTATATATCAACATATATCACTCTATCGCCATTTCTATCTGTATTATATATATATATATATATATGTATATATATATATATATATATATATATATATATATATATATATATATATATATATATATATCTGACAGGGAAAGTGACAGGCAAGCTACACCTTTCATTGTTTACTTGGTGTATACTGTTTCCTGGACTCCACACGTTTGTGTCTGTACTTGTCACATTACACACCTGCCATAGGTTAGGGTTACCACCTGCCCCACTTTGCGAGGGACAGTCCCTCTTTGGGCAGTTGTGTCCTGCAAAATATTTGTAAACATGGCAAATGTCCTGAGATTTTAGGACAAACTTATTTCCTATAGTTTATGTAATAGTTGCATAAAACAGTTATTCTGTATCTGAACCACCTATATGTTATAAGAAACAGAATAAGTAACTAAAACATTACAAGAATAAGCTTTTATCTAGATAAAACAGTGAAGTTCTGATTTTCGTACTGGCCGGGTGTATGTGTCGGCCTGCAGACATCTGATGTATGTCCCACATTGGTCATTTGAAGAGGTGGCAACCCTACCGTAGGTACATCTTGGCTAGCAACAGTGTTAGGTGATTGTATATATGATTGCGTGTTCTACTCCTGGCAGTGGTCATTTTACCCTTAAGAGCAGGCGCTATTAGTACAGGGGTGAATAATGCCGGTTTCACCTGTTCTAGACATCATTGACCGTGATCTGCGCAATATTCGGAGAAGCTTAGCCCTGTTTCGTGCATATCTGTATAGTCATATTTAAACATCACTTACCAGCAGTGGGCAACGCATATTCCCGCTAACGTGTGCTAAACATGATCTGATGACCTGCATCTGACATGCATTACTCGTGCCTTCGGGATTACGTTACATCCCTTGCAGGACGTGGGACCGGGAACATGCACGACGGTCACTGCATTTAACACTTGGTCGTCTGGGATTTGTACACGTGTTATGTCGTATTGTATGCGGAGTATACTACGGATGTTACTCCATACTGCACTCACATGGGTAACTCAGTTAGTTTACATATTGATGAGTCCAGTTAATGGTATGTCCATGTGATGTTTACTGGATGTGCTCTGGCATTGGGTATGTATATCACAGTGAGCCACACACGATACTGTGCTACACCTTCAAACGACTGTAGGTGAAGCATGCTGGGGTGACGAATACCTGTCATGGGTACACCCCATGCCTTGACACAACATACATGATTACATTATGTGGAGCCCCTCATTAACGCAGCAGGGAATCCGTGCTGAGTGTGTGCAGAACAGTGCTTACACACATGTGATCCTGCGATTGCCTCTGCTCTACTAAGCAACAGTTGGTTGCTCGATGTTGTAGCGACAACAGACACTGTTTGCCCCGTTTGGTGTATGGCCTCTGACAATCAGGCGTGTACCTACCGTGTAACTACCGATGTACCTGGGAACCAATACACACAGCACCAACATATGCTGATAGGTGCATGTACTGTTCAGGTGTTGACATTCCGTGTTCCAATAGCTGTTGTGTGTACAATGTTTGAGGGCTGCCTATGTAGGATTCACACAGTGGGCCACCTATACATTACAATTTACAGGTGGTCGTGTTTGTGTGCCATCCATTTTACTGTGTGTGTAGGTGGAGAGGTGTGTCAGTCCGTAGGAGCTTACACTGTCAGAGTATGTGCTATACATTACCTCTTTGCCAAGGTGTAGGCATATTGGGCATGCCTCCATCTGCCTTCTGGGGCTGGCACAGTGTGTTCATGGTCTGAATCCCTCTGTGCCTGTGATGGCCTTGGCAATTGCAGTGGGCTATGAGGGCCTTTACCATTTTGTCCCTGCTGCAGCTGTTTCCACAGGATCATATTATTTAGCATGGAACCTTGATTTCAGCATCCTGAACACACTCTCTATGATGATTCTGGTTTGTGCGTGTGCCTCATTATGGCGTTCTTGCATGGGTGTGTGGGCATTTCTGATGGGAGTCATCATCCATGGCTCCAGTGCATAGCCAGCATCCCCCACAAGGTGGCCATGTGGGATATCTCCCTGACAAATACCTGATACAGCTGTGAGGCATGCCAGATATGGGAGTCATGGTAGCTTCCAGGGTTGCCAGCACACACATCCATGATAATGCCCTGGGCATTGCACATGACCTGGCAGTTGATGGAGTGGAATCCCTTGTGGTTTATGTAGCACCTACCATGCTCACCGGGTGGTGACTTGATATGTATGTGCATGCAGTCTATCACACCCAGTACCTCCGGGTAGTGTGCTACATGGTGGAAGTGACACATATTGCTGGCCAACTCCTCCTGAGTTCGGGGAAAGTATATATGCTCATTGGCATGTGGTAACATGGCATCCAGGAACTGGTGTAGTACCCTGGATACTGATGCCCGTGAGATCCCCATTATATCTCCAGTTGGCCTTTGAAAGGTACCTGTGGCTAGTATTCGCAAGCTTACACATACCTTCATGTCCACTGGGATGGGTTCCCCTCTGTTGTTTCTGGTTCTCAGGCATGGCTGGCACAGCTCCACTATTTGCTGTAAGATGTCCCTGTCCACCCTGTAACACTCTACTATCTCCAGATCATGTAGCTCCTGGTAGGTTACCCTTGGTCTGAACACTCTTCTCCTCCTCCGTGGCCTGCGGTGGTTGTAGGCATCATCCTCCACAACACCGTCAGTCTCTAACACATGCTGATGAATCACAGCTATGGCAGCTACCAACATGTACATTTTAAATGTTCCCCATGTGTTTACACCTATGGTGCAGTGTTTGGGAATACAAAGGTGTGTGTAGGGTGCTTTCACACTTTATACTATTGTGCTGTGAACACCGATGATGTCATAGGGTGTGTATGTACGATCGTAGCTACAGGGTATGTTATGTGTTTTACTACCGGAACTACTATTGTGGTGCCTTTGGTGTTGAATTACATTTGGCTGCCATGGATTACCTCTTGACCTTCCCTTTACATTTCTGCACATTTCACCTACCATTTTCTGGCATGCATCCAGCAGCCTGCTTTCATTTGTACTTTCCTAGACCTGGCTTATCTTGTGTAATGTGTTCTATTGCCGGTCTACTGTAGGTTTGCTTTGCTCTGCTATGACAGATCTCCTGTCTTTGCAATCCAATGCGTCCCCTCCTTTCTTTGCAATCCAATGCCTCCCCTATCCTGTTTTGCAGGTTTCTGCGAGCAGACTTGTCAGCTGCCGTCGATTGGCCGCCGTGAGTTGATTGGTGTTAATTGCTCAGTAGTACTCCAATTACCCTACTTTGGCATTTCCTTCTTTTCTTCCCCTGACCTTCCTGTTTGTGCTATTGTTTGCGGCGTGTGCATCCGCTTACCGGGTTTCGGGCACGTTTTCATCCCCGTACACATGCGCTTTCGGGCACCATATGTGCTCTCAGCTAAATGATTCTATACCTTCCTCCCCACCCCTGTCCTGCAGCTTTGCTTAGCAATGGCCAGGCCACATTTGCATTGCTCCAATGTGCTTACTGCTATGGTGGCACACCCCTCTGCTGATGTCATGTATCTCCTCTGAGCCACTCCTTGGTGTTTTAGCGCTGCGCCATATGGTACATCCTTCATCCGGTGGGACGTTTGCGATTCAGTATTACCTGCCTCATTTGCATGGCATTGACTACTAATTCATAGTTACCTTGCCAAACACTGTCGCAGGCCCTTAGCAACCCTTGCACCTTGGTTGTGGTGTACCATGCCTACCACTGCGTATTATGGTGAAATCCTGATTTGTATTACATTGCGATTTTATGACATTTGTATATATTTTCTTTGTGTTCCTGTTTGCGCACACATGTCCTGCAGTTGTACTGTGCGTTACTGTGGACATGACATTAAATGTTGTTTTTTAGGTGTTGTGCATCTTTTCTTATGCCATTGGTTGTGTATTTAGCCATTGGCATATGTTAACTTTGTAATACATGAGTCTGGTCCGCTTCCATAGTTCCGATGTTCTGTTTGGGAAAATGTAAACCGTGTTTCTTGGTTTACATTTCTGTGGGCTTACGCTACACCTGCACCACTTCATGAATCGCTATATGCCTTCATTTGCATGGTGCGACACTGCGCATGGGGTGATTAGCGTACCTATGCCGAGGGCTGCACAGTTCTGGCGTACGCCGGTAGTGCACGTGGAACTGGATTGTACCCGAATCGCTCAACGGCCATATTTGGCATTATTCCGCCTACACTATGCCTGCACCTGCGCCTGGCGCAAGCTTTATGAATCCCGGGGATTATCTTTACCAATTTACCAATCACTGAATGCCCAGCAGAACAATTTCTGAAAGCTCAGAGGATGCTCTTTTGTTTGAACTTACTGGTATAGATTGGTATCCAAAACGAACAAAATACTGGCAAAGAAACACTGAGTAACCAAGAACTAAGCCAACAGACAAACTGAGACAAAAAGCCCAAAGACTGCAGCAAAAGTACCCAAGAATGCGTTTAATTTAAGCGATTTTGTTGCTCAAATAAAGCAACTTCTTCAGAAATAAACACACATTTTTCCAACAGTAGTATATAAGTAATTAGTACAGTCACATGGTAAATAAATCAATTAAAGTCAATTAAATAAATGCATAACAATTAAATAAGCCTCACAAGTGCTTTAAAGCTACATACACTGGAAAGTCTAAAATTCCTATCCATCGATTATTAAGATATAAAACACGTTTATAATAAAACAAAATGATATATTATATAATATAAAAACAGTGCTCATAGTGATTTTACGGGAATATCAGCCTCACAAATCTTTATCACAAAGTAAGAAACTAGTTGTCCATCACACTACATAAGAAGTCGGAAATGGTTACCGTTTCAGACTTCTAAGTTTCAACAAACATCTGATGTTGCAAGCATCATTTAAGCCAGGAAAAGAAAATGCATTTAGGCAAATTTGCCATGCAAGTTCACGTTCCTCTAACAGTAAATTAAAGGGGCCTCCTCTCACATCTACCTGAATCTGGTCAATAGTTTTAAACATAAACCTATGTCCTGTATAATGGTTAACATGTTTTGCTAAGGGGTGGTCTATTTTGTTCGTAGAAATTGCATAAGTGTGTTCACAAACTCTGTCCCGCAGTCTACGCTCGGTTTTACCCACGTAGAATGCAGGACAGAAAACACACTTAGCTATGTACACAACAAGTTTGGAATTATAGTTAAGTTTAAATTTAATATTAAACTTGTCATGATGAATTGATAAAAGTATTACCAACCTCAATAAATCTGCACATCCTACAATTACCGCACATATACATCCCTGTGTTTCTAGTTATAATACAATTACCCCTTCTTTCAAGAAGGTTCTTAAGATTGTGACCTCTCCTGAAAATAATATTGGGTAATAACCCTAATTTGTTCAAAAGTACACTGTCATTTGTGATGAACTGCCAATTTTTATATAAAATAAATCTTACCATACCACTATCTGTACAAAAAGTAGTAATTAAACCATCTTTTATGTTGGAATCTCCTGTTTGTATGGTTCCTTGTGTTCTAAATAAGTTACTGTCCATAGCAGACACATCTATATTCTGATCTACATAGTTCGAATAAAGGATAGGAACCAGGAGTCCAACCCTCCTTTTCTCAGCAACTTCACGAATAAGAGGTTGAATTAAGTTACTAGGGTAACCTCGCTGTTGGAACATAGAATTTAAGTAATCACATTCCACATGGAAATCAGGTTCAAGTGTGGTCATCCTTGCTGCTCTAATCAGTTGCCCCTTGACAATTGATCATTTCTGATAAAAGGGATGGCAGCTTGAAAAATGGAGGAAGGAATTACAATAGGTATGTTTCCTGAAAATCTTGGATGCATATCTCTTGCTAATCCTATCCTTTGATAACTTAACATCTAAATAGTCTATTATGTCCATGCGGAATGTTGCTGAAAATTTAAAAAATTCAGTGGTGGTATTCAGGTAAGAAATAAAGGACATCGCCTGTATGTGGTCACCACTGAATAGGACGAAAATATCATCCAGAAATCGTGTGTACAATATGAGGTTTGCCTTGTGGTGGGGAATGTTAAAAATAAACGTCCTCTCCCAGTATGCCATAACAGAATTGGCAAAACTGGCAACACAAGGCGACCCCATAGCTACACCCTGTTTTTACAAGTAAAATTCTTGATCAAACAAAAAATAATTGTTGGTAAGAATAATATCTAATAAAGATTCAACCAAGGTTATTTCATTCATTGTTACTTTCTTAGATTTAAGTAAAAGGCTAACCCATTCTATCCCATCCAAATGAGGGATTGAGGTATAAAGGTCTTTTACGTCGATTGTTAGAAAATTGTAACTATCGTTAAATTCCAAGTTATTGATACTTTCTTAGAAGGGCCATGAATCCTTACATACCTGGGATTCAGACAAAAGGTACTTCTTCAGAATAACATCAACAACCTTAGCACAAGGGTATGTCATCGATCCCCTCCCATCAGTCAATGGTCTCATTGGTGGGTTTGACATATCTTTATGAATTTTGGGTATGCCAAACATCACTGGGATTTTAGGCCAAGGCATAGACATAAAGTTGAATGTATCAATATCAATTGTCGCCTCTATAAATAAATCATTGAGATAGCCTTTTATTCTGTTGTAAGCAGTAATGACTTCATTCAATGATGCCTTTGAATATGCTACATTGTCTAACAATTTATGCATTCTCTCAACATAATCCGTTTGATCAAATATAACAAGTCCACCTCCCTTATCGGGTTTAACTACCCGAACCCGAGAAGCTCTCAAAGATTGTAGTAGTGAATGTTCTTCTGGATTCATGTTATATATTTTTTTGATGTATAAGTATTCTGAGAATTCAATAAGAACCTAAAATCTAATTCACATACATGCTCGAACAACTTCAAGGTTGTGTGTATCGGGGGATTAAAAGTACTAGGCACCCTTAATGTTTGGTTCCTAATGTTGTTGTTACCAAATAGTAAATTAAAGTGCAACTTCCTGATGAACAGTTTTAAATCCATAACTGTTTGGACAAGATTCAATGATACGGAAGGCACAAATGTACTACCTTTCACCAGTAAATTAACTAAGACAGGGTCAATTGAAAATGAAGAAAAATTATAGATATTAAAGTCCCCATCTGAGTTAGTTAATATATTAATACAGTAGTGTCATTGGGTATTATTTCCTGCGCTTGAAATTGTGCTGATTGTTCTTCCGATTCTGTTTGAATTGTTTGTTCTTCGGAATCGCTCCTGTGGCCCTCTGAAAATGTTCAGTTTCATCATTAACTGGTATTTTTTGGTTCATGACATCTTGCTGATGGTTAAGGCCATGGTTGTTGTTGTAACTGCGAATACGTTCACTATGTCTAACTACTGTATGGTTAACTTCACTATTAGATGTCACATTATGATTGTTGTTGAACAGAAGAAGAAGTATTGACTATGTTAGAAACTTGGGAAAGGGATGGCTTAGGGTAGGCAGTGCCATTATCATAAACCACCCGATCCCTTTTTATTTTTTTGGTTTTATTCACTTTCATCCTATCTAATAATTGATTGATACTCAGGAAGGAATGGTCGTAGTCATACTTATATCTGAAAAAATCATTATTTGAAACAATGTCATTATTCAACACAGAAACTTTGTTGGATAAAATGTCAATATGCAGAAGGTAATGTTTAATTATAAGCTGCATTAGATCAAACCCTTGTTGGTCAAAAAGAGAATTGAGTTCTAGATGAAACAGTGAATCTGGAATGAGACCAGTAGGGTACAGGTAAGAGCGTAGCCATTTTGGAACGATGTGTTGATTTATACATTCTTTAAAGTATTCAACTTCTAGTTGCAGCTTCTTTAGTTTCAATAATTTAACATCAAGAGATTTAAGTTTTGTGTTTACAGTGTCTTCACCAACCTGGTGGTGACCACGAGTTTCGGCTGGTCGCTCCTTGTCAGACAGAGGCTTAAAACAAAAGTTAGATGTATCATTAATCCATTCATTGAAATTGGGAGTGCCAATAAGCCCTTCCTCACGGTTACTTGTTGTATTCCATTGAAGCAAACTAATAGAAGGCAAAGCTTCCATTGGTGTACGCTGTCCCTGTGTTATGGAAGTGTTTGTCACACTATCCCTTGAGTTTATATTAGTAGTGTTCAAATTTGGATTATCTGTTGTTGTTCCACTTGAAATCACTTGTGAGGGCACGTCCTGAAAAGAACGCTGTTGTTGAGATAAAGTTACATCCACTTTATCAGGACGTGAAGAGAAACCATCCATACGTTAATTCAAAGCATTAATAAGTGCAGTCAGGTTCACTAAATCAGATTGAAATTGTGAACCAAACAGGTTAGGGCTGCTCGGATTGCTGCTGACTCCAGGTGCCATACAAAATGAACAAAATACTGGCAAAGAAACACTGAGAAACCAAGAACTAAGCCAACAGACAAATCGAGACAAAAAGCCCAAAGACTGCAGCAAAAGTACACAAGAATGTGTTTAATTTAAGCGCTTTTCGTTGCTCAAATAAAGCAACTTCTTCAGAAATAAACACACATTTTTCCAACAGTAGTATATTAGTAATTAGTACAGTCACATGGTAAATAAATCAATTAAAGTCAATTAAATAAATGCATAACAATTAAATAAGCCTCACAAGTGCTTTAAAGCTACATACACTGGAAAGTCTAAAATTCCTATCCATCGATTATTAAGATATAAAACACATTTATAATAAAGCAAAATAATATATTATATAATATAAAAACAGTGCTCATAGTGATTTTACGGGAATATCAGCCTCACAAATCTTTAACACAAAGTAAGAAACTAGTTGTCCATCACACTACATAAGAAGTCTGAAATGGCTACCGTTTCAGACTTCTAAGTTTTAACAAACATCCGATGTTGCAAGCATCATTTAAGCCAGGAAAAGAAAATGCATTTAGGCGAATTTGCCATGCAAGTTCACGTTCCTCTAACAGTAAATTAAAGGGGCCTCCTCTCATGTTTACCTGAATCTGGTCAATAGCTTTAAACATAAACCTATGTCCTGTATAAAGGTTAACATGTTTTGCCAAGGAGTTGTCTATTTTGTTCGTAGAAATTGCATAAGTGTGTTCATAAACTCTGTCCTGCAGTCTACGCTCGGTTTACCGTTTTAGACTTTCCAGTGTATGTAGCTCTAAAGCACTTGTGAGGCATATTTAATTGTTATGCATTTAATTAATTGACTTTAATTGATTTATTTACCATGTGACTGTACTAATTACTTATATACTACTGTTGGAAAAATGTGTGTTTATTTCTGAAGAAGTTGCTTTATTTGAGCAACGAAAAGCGCTTAAATTAAACGCATTCTTGTGTACTTTTGCTGCAGTCTTTGGGCTTTTTGTCTCGGTTTGTCTGTTGGCTTAGTTCTTGGTTTCTCATAGATTGGTATCCCTTTAATATTGTAAGGCATCATGCTCCACATTAGTTCTTTCCATTTTTACTAAAACCTTAACCTGCATTCAACCGTTTATAAAAGCTCAGTGGATACTCTCTTGGCTGAACTTACTGCTAAAGACTGGCATCCCTTTAAGATGGTAAGGCATCATGCTCCAAAGAAGCTGTTTCAGTTTTTACTAGCACCTTACCTTGCATTCAGATCTCTCAATATCCATTCAAATGCAGAAGAATGTAATCATATAAAGTAACTCCTCAAATCAATAAATTATTAAAGAGTATGAACGCAGCTTATAAAGAGTGAAACAAGACTCTAGCAATTCAGATAAACATGTTCATTACATGCACATAAGGAAATTAGCACAAACCAACAATAAAAAAAACAAGTCAGACTACTGTAGGAACCTGCAATGAAACCAGCTAGGTAACCCAAAACAAATATAACGTATTAGTGACCAGAAATGTAACTAATTCATCTGGCACCCCTGGGCTGTCCCTTAAACTGATGCCCTTCAACTCAAAGTTGAGGAGCAAAAAAACAAAAGTGAGGGCTAAAACAATCACACAAATGTTTTATGTGCTCTGTAACTCTAACAATCTGCCTGTATAAGTTTAAGAAGCAGCCTGCCACAATTACTAAAACATATTGAGCACTTTATCTATTACTGTAAATGCAGTATTTGCATTCATAAATCACTGCCAATACTACACTCTTGCACCATGGGCACCTACTGATTGTTCTTCATAACAGCATGAGCCCAGCAGCTATCCCATTTGGTCAACTCGGCCCTATTAGTGACCCTACTGTAATCTAACCCTGATTGACCCTACTTTCCTTTTGAAATCTATTCTCACTCAAATGAGTGTATAGATAAAAATGTACTTAACCTTATCAAATACTTGGGCAAGTTTAAAAACAAAGCCATTATGTTGGAATAAACATAACAACAAAGGAAGAAAGTGTTAAGTACTTCAGGACGTTGCATACTCCCCAACATAAGATGTCACTCAAATACTTTAGCAAATAATTAAATGCAGTAATCAGAAAGTACAGAGCTGATTATTAACTCAAACCAGACATTGATTCTGAAAGTAAGTATAAATCTTTTTTCATTATATTATGTGGTAAAGAAACAACAGCTGACTACGTTCAGAATGGAGCAGCCTTAATATAAAAGATGTAGCATGGTTGATTTTGGTTAAGGAAATAATTCTTTAGCGTACCACATAGATATCACTCCCCTTAAGACTGACACTGTTATATGATTCCTATGCATGCTTAAGGATTGAGTCACTCCTTGTCTTTTCATCATGTCTTCAATATACTTAGAAAATCCTTCAGCCTGGCTCAGCTAATATAAAAAAAAACATATAATCAAAAACAAGGAAGTACTGTACTCATAGTTTGTCCCCTTACTGAATATGATGTCTCATTTGGTATATACCTGTAAAACATTTCAGTCAGCTGGAGGGGCCATAGATGTTACTAAACAGATAGGTCACAGACATCAAGCCTTATTTCTCACTCTCTGTTCTATTTCCCCTAGACTGCTCTATAGTGTTCTATGTTTGACTTTCTGAGCCATGAAAGAACCCATCTAACTAGGTTTATTATGTCTTTGTAGATCTAATGTTTCCTACAACACACACACAAAGATCCGTAATCTTTATCAACAAATTAATAGGACATATTGGGAAGACAGGTTCTTACTCCAACATATTCCCCATATGACAAATAAACTACCCTTGCATATTGAGCAAAGCAGTACCCTAACTACATTCAAGGCTAATCTAGACAACTGGATGGGCACCAACAGATTCTTCCTTTCATCTAAATTATGTGTTACCTAGTACTCTTTAAGAAAGAACTCATGATGTTGAATGTTCTGGCTGATTTGAAAATGTTCTGCTGATTGATTGCTTAATAGCAATGAACTTAGGAACCTTAATAACTGAACAACAAATGACAGATAATGATTCTATTCGGATATATAAAGTCATAACAGACTTAGGTACTTATCTATACTATTGTCTCTTATTCAATCATCAGGTTTCCATCATAATCAGGAAACCATTCTTATCTGATCCAGTTATTTTCCAAGGGAATATCTTCAAGATTCAAAGAAGTCATCCTACCACAATACTCTTCCCTTATCAAATCCATCATTAAATAACCGTACCACCTTTGCTATGTACAAATCCAAGTACATCACTCGACTAGGAAGATTCCTAAGATTTTAACCAAAAAAATGAAAGGCCTGGCATCCTTTGACTATTCCAGTAGCTCATAACAACTCTCATTATACTTATAAGCCTGTCAGCTACTCTGAGGTGACCTGTATCTTGCTTTCTAAGCCCTGAAAGACCCAATCCTATGTGACCTATTTCTTTGCAAAATTACTTCTTATACCAATAGTGGTACCAGGGACCTAAATCTACTGCAACAAATAAATAAGATTCTATGGAGGGATAGGTTCCTAACAAAACTTACTTCCAGCCTATGGAATAAGTTATCACCTGAGGCCAAGCAAAGTACCACTTTGCCCACCTTTAAGGATCATCTTGATGACTGAATGGGCAGACACAAATTTACTCCAGGGTTGTCATGTATGGCCCTGCTCGATTTGGGAGTGAGCAGTATGAAGTGCTTATAAAGGGCTGCAAGAACTTTAAATGTGTTTCCTTAAAGGTTTATATGACTAGGTATCATATGGTTCCTCTGATCACTTGGCTAGCTCTGTTCTTATACTGCTATTTTCATATGTTCCTGCGTGTACCTAGATAACATTTCCTCATACTGATTCTCATCATTTCTTTTTGCATTGTATTTATTTGTATTAGGTTTTATTTAAGATGCATCAAGGTTCTAACTGAAAAAGAGCTTTTGTGCTCTAGTGTACTTACCTATAAAATAAATAAAAGCAAATAATTAAACAAATAGAATTAGGTAGTGGTCTGGAAGGTGTATCTTGTTGCAGCCGATATTGTCACTTCTAATACACTTGTTATAATATCTTAGCCTGGACTGTTGCATGCAAAAAAAAAAAAAAACAGCCATAACTGATTATTTGCTTGGTCTTCTTACAATATAGTTCTGCTACAATACAGGTAAATGCTATGTGATGTAGAATACACTGTATACCAAAGTATGTGTATTATCCACTGGTTAATGAAAAAAAAACACAATGTAGTTACCAATCCTATTGCACATATACAAAGACAAATGTTAATGCACCTGGGGTAACAGTGAGCAATCAAGTGGTATTTAGATGCTTATTTTGCATCACTCTAGGTGAAGTAGTGCGGTGAGCAATGATGTATGGACAGATTGTGATTCAGAGCCACAGATAGCACAAAAAATGCTAGGTATATTTTACATGCAAATGACTACATGGTAACATGCAAATAGGTGTCAACATAGCTTTCAGGCTTATAGGTTGAGGGACATCTCCCTGCAGGGACAATGGGGGGGGGGCACCACTGAACTGCAGTTCTGCTGTTGAGACATATGGTTGCAGCAAATTCATGGTCAGCATTGAGATGCATGCAGCTCCATGCCTATAGCTGAAGTTGGCAAGTGCAGGGACAGTGAAGCAATGTCTATGGCCACCCAGGGTCCTGGAGACAGCAGGCAGTTGACAGACTTGTGTAGCAACATGCCCACTGGGTATGTCAATGGCAGAACAAATGCAATTTTCAAGGGCAATGCTTTTTTGTTTTGCCTCACAGTAAGAGGTTCTACAGTTTGATTCTCAACTGGGGTGCCTCCAGTGTGGAGTCTGCATGCCCTCCCTGTTGTCACATGGTTTCCTCCGGCTGCACTGGTTTCCTCCCACATTACAAAGACATGCTGCATATTGATTGAATACTCTAAATTGGCCTTAGGTGTGAGTGTGTATATGTGTGTGCCTTCAGTGGAAGATTGGGTGCCAGGCTGGCAACTCAACACCATAAAACTCCAGTGCCAATTCTTCTGCAGACTGTTGTTCCCCTGTGGCGACCCCAAATGGAAAAAGCCGAAAGAAGTAGAATGCCTTGTTTTGTGTCAGGGGATGTGATGACTGTTGTGCTTGATGTACAATGCATGCTTGTGCAACTACAACTTGTAGAAGTGTGCAGTAGCATGAAGAAAATGCTGTAGTTACACTTGTGCGTTAAACTTGTGCACCAGGATGGCTTTTAAGCAGTGCCTTGCTGTAGTTACATTTGTGCACCAGGATCCGTTTAAGCAGTGCATGCTGTAGTTACATTTGTGCACCAGGATGAGTTTTAAGCAGTGCATTGCTGTAGTTACATTTGTGCACCAGGATGGCTTTTAAGCAGTGCCTTGCTGTAGTTACACTTGTGCACCAGGATCCGTTTAAGCAGTGCATTGCTGTAGTTACATTTGCACACCAGGATGAGTTTTAAGCAGTGCATTGCTGTAGTTACACTTGTGCACCAGAATGGGCTTTAATCAGCGCGTTGCTATAGTTACATCTGTGCATCAGAATGGGTTTTAAGCAGTGTTCCATAGAAGAAATGGCTCTTCTAAGGGAAGTAATAGGCACATCCTTTGAACAGGGATTATCTGATGGCATTTATGACATTTGTTTCTTGCTTCAGCATGAAAGAAGTTCAGGGAGATGTACAGTAGGCTTCCCTAGTACACCTTCAACCACTGGTACCACATCTTTTATGGACAAACAATTGGGTGAAGATGTGGTACCAGTGGTTGAAGGTGTACAGTAGTCTTCCCTAGTACACCTTCAATCACTGGTACCACATCTTTTATGGACAGACAATTGGGTGAAGATGTGGTACCAGTGGTTGAAGGTGTACAGTAGGCCTCCCTAGTACACCTTCAACCACTGGTACCACATCTTCACCTGATTGTTTGTCCATAAAAGATCTGTGTCAGAAAGGTTATTCCAACTATGTGCATGGGGCTGCATGCTTCTTTGTGACCACAATAAATTTGCCACAGCCACATGTCTCTACAACTGAACTGAATTTCATCATTTTGCCCTCAATCAATTGTCACTGCAGGAAAATCTCTCTTTATCTGTAAGCCTGAACCTGTGTGAGTGTTTGCTTTGGAATTCAGCATATGCGATGTTGTGTGCCACAGCCCCCCATGTTGCAGAATGGTCTATACATGGCTAACATACCATGATCTCAACACCTGTAACACAGTTGACCAATACCTTTAGGCAGAAATTTCACACGGAAGCTGGTAGACTTGTGCAGTCTTTATATGGGATCAAGGGGGACCCATGGGATGCCTACCCTAGTAGACGTGAAGGTTTGTGTAGCATTAACCTTTTTTGGTTTGGGGATCTTTCAGTGTCCAGTTGGTAGTATGCTAGAAGTCTTGCAATCCTCAGTCTCCTGAATCCCTCATTAGTTCATAGATGTGATGCTGACACATGAGGAGGATCATATGCAGCTCCTGCAAGCAGAAGAGAAGAGAGCCACCACTGCTCAATAATTTTATAACACAGTTTATTTTCTTGAGGTTTTCAGGGATATTGAATGCACCTACATTGTTATCAGGACCCAATTTGTGCTACATGGTGTTCAGTACCTCACCTGGAATAGTTTCTGCTCCATCAACTGACAGATGGTGAGCAGTTCACAGGGTATTATATACAATATGATTGTGCATCATCCAGGTATCATGATTCCCATATCTGTAACATGTGCATACTGTAACAGCATTCCATTCAATAGCATTTTCCCCAGGGTTATCTAGTGGTAGGTGCAGATGTTCACATTAACATTGTCCCTAATTGACTGGGCTCATGAAGATGGGTAGCACACTTTTCATAATGTTGTTTATTTCTGTGTACTGTAAAGAGTGCTACATATGCCTTGGTGCCATGGCTGTTGAACTGCATCTGCAGCTCTGAGAAAGAGGTAGATAGGCAGTGCAACACTGTACTGTTACATAATGGGACATCACTGAAAATTATTGTTGTCTCATGCCCCTGTACCACCGTACCTGTACAAATTATGATAACTGTGCCCTTCTTGCCCATCTGTCCAGAGTGTGAGTGTACTTTGTTGACTATGTAGGTAGTCTAGCTATTGGACCATTTTCAGCCATGGCCCAGGCCAAAGGGTATTCAGAGATTTCAACATACAGTTATTGTTCAGTAATGCAGTCTAGCACAGAGAGCTTCACCACCTCTACCCTCCCTATAAAATATAAAAAAGTACACCTGTCTTACAAAAGAAAAAAAAAGAATGCAACCCCCATATCACCCTTACCCTGTCTCTGTGCTTGTGTTTTCTCTTGTTTATTCTTCCTCCTTTCTGACTGCAGTAGCTGAAATGAGCCTGTGTGGCACATACACAATGCTTCAATGGGCATATGGACACACATTGCATCGAGCACAAGACTTGCATACCACTGGTCTTAAGTCATGCGACCTTTCATAGTTCAGAGTATTCACTTGCATAATGACGGTCATTTTCATGACTATATAGCTTCACCTTGCTGCACTGTATTTGGCATATCTGTACTATGGGAGCAGATTTGCATTTGTAATCCCCGTCAGGCAGCCTTCTGCTACTTTGGCTACACTGTTTATCATACCGTTTTCATGTTATCATTCTTTCTGAATATCCTTTCATGTCTTTTTTCAGATACAGTGAAAACAATAGCTGATCCTTAAATAAACATCACTATTCAGAAATATGTGCTAGCAAACACATATCGAGGAGGACAGAATGTTGATATCATTCTGTATTTAAGATAATGATGAGGGATAGGGTTCTATCAGAACTAGCGACAATGCATGCTCTCCAGTCATGGTCCCTCCTGCCACCTTGTTTTTGCTTCTCCTGTCTTTTCATGTTTGTGGCCCAGAAACATAGAGTGGAAAAACAGACCAAAATTATCTTTAATTTGTTAGTTAATAAAATAACATATTCAAGGTAATTTCATTCATTTTCTTGAAAACTACTCAACTCAGTCTGATTTTATTAAATTGCTTTACCAGAAAACGTTTTACAAAATAGCTGATACACAAACAAGTAAATATTAAAAGATAGGAGAGGCAGATAATGTTTATACTAAATAAAATAAACTTTGTTTTATAAACAGTTAACAAGATAATTTATTTATAATATGCAAGTATTAAAATGAAACAAATATATGAAACATAAATGTACATCAGTGTTAAAACAAATAAATAATATTAGAAAATCATCTGCATTAAATATGATATAATTTGTTTATTGTTTCATGGATTGTCTGACTAAAACCTGAAATACCTGATATAAAATACAGTATCGACCCAGCAGCAAATTCTCTGCTGACATATTATTAATGTTTAGATCCTAATTGTACTTGGCAGAGATTTGTAAAAGCAGCACCATTTTTGGAATCCATGCATAAAACTGCCCAGAATTCAAAGCTGGGCAGTGGATAGATTCTGAAACAACTTGCTTTATATTCAATTTAAAATATTTGTGACATAGAACCTTCATAAATCTGCACAGCTGTCATGAAATATAGTGCTGTACTTAAGTAATAACTGTGCTGTATCTTATAATCATTAACATCCTTAGGATTTGAAGCAGGAGTTTCAGGAAATATAATTAAGTAGGAAGCAGCAAAGTTTTACTAACTCTGGCATTCAGGATCTTGAGAGCTTCAAATGATGATTAGGTTTGTTACAAAAAAGAACAAATAAATAAATCAATAAATAAATGAATGAACAAACACCTGCCATATGTTTGTGCAATATTTTCTACTTTTATGTACTCTTAAAACATTTGAAATGTATTGGGAGAGTAGGAAGTAGGAGCCGACACAGCAGAACAATTCACAATAAAAGAAACAGATGAGTGAAATTATCAAAGACCACAGGAGGCATTTGCAGCAAGCTGTGTTTTGCTTTGAAATGCACTGCTACTGTAAAGGCTACAGCACCTGCATATTGCAGTATGTGCAAGAGCAATGCATTATTAATAGCAGAAGAAATCAACAGGACAGTTTAACTGCTGGGTGCTGTGTGTGATACAGAAATAGGTTGTACAAGATAAAAGTCAGTGTGAGTAGATGAACTGTTCTTAAGAATTTCATTGCATTACAGGCAGTGGCTACCCATTAGAACTGTTCTAAAGTACAATTTAATTAAGGAAGATATCACTCTTTTTTGCCAGTAGCATAATGGTAGCGTACCAGATCATTTTCTACTCTTGTGCTGACTTCTAGATAAATAAATAAGTATGTGATAGGTAGCAGAGAGCTGTAGATAATTAAAACATGAACACTTGTAAAGGGAAACTATATAGATAATCTATTATACACATTTAAGAAACAATACACTGATGTGTACAACTAATAGTGTGGTAGAGATGCAGAAGGTTGTGGTTTTGTGGATATAACTATAGAAGTGCATTTTGAAAAGTCTAAGATAATGAGTCAATATTCAGCAGAATGAAACATGCACTCATAGTTGGTCACCAAGGTGCCAAGTGAAGACTGAGAATAGGAAGAGAGGTGCACCATTGGATGAAAGAGATGGAAAAGGGGGATTATGGGTGTTTGCAGTGCTGCAGCAACAAGTTCATTTGAACTAACAAAAGGTGTAGTTGTCAGCACCTAAAACTTATGATTGGGGGGGGGTGTCAAACATACCTCCTTGGAAGCAACAGAAGATGTTGACAGGCTTAAGACTCAGGTGTGTGCATTAAAGGTTACAACTAAGGTACTACAAATTTCCCTGCAAAAGAAGTGTAAAGGAAAAGAAGAAGGGAGTGAATAGAGACAGTCATCCCTAAAGATCTTACAAACAAAATGAAGATGGTCCATATATACTAGCAGGTCTGAATTAAGCTAGGAGGAAAGGGCAGAAGAGTGGCTCACTATGGAGGAAGAGCTGGACTAAGAGGTACTAGGAGTATAAGTGAGGAGACTCAGACAGATCCAAGCCCAGGCAGGTGGAGAAGACTGCGATAATCACCAGTTAGTCTTTTAAAAGCATGTCAAGCTCTGGATCTGCTAAATGAGTTAAGTATGTCTTGCAGATTAGTAAGTACAGGACTTTAAGGTAGGGGGAGGCAAGGATAAATAGCACTTCTATATATGCCTGCTGTTTTTCTTTATATGCTCTGCAGGTCAAGGACATGTGTGAAGGAGGAGGAGGAGGAGCAAAGTGATGATGGGGAAGATGGAGAAGAATGCTAACATTTTTATCGTAAAAAGACACAAGAAGAAGACACATAGTAAGAAGAGTAAGAAGTACTGGCAATAACTGCTGAGTCTTCTTAACTGAGGTAAGACTTCATTTATATGAGCGGGAGAGAGGGCAGTATCTCCTAGTATAGACAATGGCGTGACCTGTGACTGTATAGGTATTTTTATAGTTTGATGTATCTCTAGGTGTGTACACTCCCTATACGATTGTAGGAAAAGGGAGGGGAGTAAGGCCCACTGTGGGGAAATGATGGACATTGTGCACGGGCAAAGCAATTAATGTGAGTTTAGGGTTAATAAGAGCAAATGATGAACACATGCAATGGGAATGTCAGTACCATTATGTTCTCTGATTATGTTTTAGAAAAACATAGTAAATCTTTGACATACAGGAAAGAGCACATGTTTATGACTACATAGATGCATAGATGGACATGTAAGGGTAATTAGGCATTATGCCAATTAAATTTTTGTGTCCACATAATAAATAATATACTGATTTTGTTGTTGTTTTCCTGACAATTTTTATCAGGTATGGATAACGTACCAATTTAAATCCTGTATACAATCAATATCAACAGTGAAAGAACATATATAATATTGATATATAGACTATGGTATAGTTAAAATAAGATAAAAATGCAAGTTACGGTAAATACTATCCTAGTTAGTAAAAACTCAAGAGGGTAATGCATGGAGTTTGGAAGGGTAAGATATTGAGAGGTAGGTCATGAAGGCATACAAAGAAGACAGTATTCAATTTGGGGCTAGCAATAGTTGCAGGGGAAGCAGACAGAGAGGAAAAGGCTAATTAATGGTGTCAGATGGTGAGAGAAAGATTACCCAGCAATACTCAAGTGGATGTTAAGGTTTATGGCAAAGCATCAGTCCTGAGTCTGTCTTACTCTAGAGAGGGTGAGAGTACTAGTATGCCTGCTGCGTAATGTGTCCAAAGTCCCTTGGACTTCAGGTCTTGGGAATCAGAGACAGTAGGTCAGGATGGAGGTGGAATGGAAGGTAGGAAGCTGGAATAATGGGGGGGGGGTGGGTGTCAACAAAAAAAACAATAAAGAAGGAATGTGTTTTGAGTCGACGTTAGAGGGAAGGACTGGATATAATGTGTTTGCAGGAACTTAAGCTGTCTAAAAAACAAAAAGTGGAATATGCAGAGGAAAGAATATACATGTGGGGTAGATTTTGTCTCAGGAGGTGGAAGAAATTGAACAGGAATATAAGTAAAATGGGGGATTAGTGGTGGTTTTAAAGTGTGACAAGTTAGACTGGAAGGTGGGTGTTGTATAGAGGTACTGTTGAGGATAAGGAGGCCGTGATAGGTTGGCATGATGGCCCTAATAGAGTGGACAGGAAATAATGATGCAATTTGTTGAGGTGATAGAAAAAGTAAAAAGGAAATGTGGTAGGGTGATTTGACAGATGATTTTAATGTACTGCTAGAATCAGGGCTGGAGAGGTTATTTGGGAAAGTTTAGTTCAATGTGAAATGCCAGAAGTAGCTAAGGAAGTATATGTGAAGGATAGGAATGTTAGATGTGAGAAGACATAAGTGTGAGAATGTGAGGCAGTTTATTTTTAGAAGACACAGGATAAGCAGGCAAATACAGGAAATAGTGAAGAGGAGTATCAGACCATTTAGTAATAATACTGTAGAAGGAAGGGACAGAGGGAGGCATGGGGGAAGGAAAGGGCTAGAGTGGTGGATATGGAATCCAAATAAGTAGAGAGGATCTGAGCAGCTAAGGAAGCTGTAAACATGACTAGTGAAGTGGTCCAGAGAAGTGAGTTTGGCAAGATAAACATAAGAGAATGGCATGGAATTAAGGTAAGATGTAGGGCAGAAACAATAATATATAGAAGATGGCAGGATAGAATGAGATGGGATAGGGCAAGAGAGCAGGAACAGAATTGAGACAGGCCCAGATACAGATTAATAAGGAAATTGAGGAATTCCTGGAGAAGCAGGAGTCAGCAGTTAAAATGGTAAGGATAAAGGAGTTGGGTGAGAAAAGAGAGGAATTAGAAGATAAAGAGATACAGGCAGATGTGAAAAAATATGAGAGTAATTAATATGATACTGTTATTGTGCAAGCTTAAGGATAGGAAGTGGTGGAGGAAGGTTATAGGAGGTTCATAGAATAGTACTAGGCTAACTGCCCTTGTGAGCCATTTTAAGCCTAACCAATTATCCCTTGTGAGACTTGAACTCTGTACCTTGTGTTTGTAAGGCAAACACCTTAACCATTAGGCCACCCTCCCATCGTAGATAGTCATTTATATATCTGGCTTTGAGAGAGGAATGTAGGTAAAAGGTGCATAAAGCATGGAGATCAGAGATGCAGCTATAATTAGACACAGGAACAAAGGGAAAACTAGTGGGAGGGCTGGATGGCTTTCTGAGTGACTATTATAAATTAATAAGGATAGGAGAACATGCGGCACATTTGTTCAATAGGAGAAGGGGGAAAGGGAGTGATTCTATAATTTGTGTGATAAGCAGAGATGGTAGTGCCATATAAGAGGAAGATTGGAATGAAGCCACTATTAGACAATGAACTTGGTTTGGTTTATAGTTAAGTTCATTGACTAATAGTGATGCCAGAATAATTTGCAGGATATATATGGCTAGATTAAATGTCATCTTACAAAAAGAGGTATGGGGTTCTTAGGTAAATTTTGTGAAAAGTATGTAACCTACAGATCATTGGAGGTTGTTACTAAATTCCAAAACTTGGTGAGATAGGTAGAGGATAAAGGGACTATGGTTCATCCTTATAGGTTTACAGAAGGCTTTTAGTTCTCGGAAATGGGAACTTATCCTAATATTTTGGATTTGGGGGTAGGGGTGACACTGCAGAGCATTACATTTTTCTATAGGGGATCACATATTCAAATTATGGTAAGAGGGATATATCAGACAAGTTTTGTTTAGGGAGAAGGTAAAGACAAGGGTGTCCTTTATGCACAAGGCATTTTATCTTAGTTACTGAAAAAGTAAGCTGGAAGATAACTAGGATGACAGAAAGCTGAAGAGATAAGTGGGAAAAGATGCAGTCTAGACTTCTTGGTTGATGACTGTTTGTTATTACTGAAGTATGTAGAAGACATTTTCCTCAAAGTGCTAAGGATTTTTGAGGAGTTTGGTAGAGAATAATGTTTGGTATTCTGTCCAAAGAAGTCCCTGGTAATGGGGGTGGGAAAGGAGAACAGCATATAGTGAAATTACTTTGGTGAAAGGGTAGGAAGAAGGATTTCTGAATTACATTGTATCCTACAGTGGAGAAAACAAGAAAGAAAACATTGGGAGGAGTTAATACACACACTATATATATATATATATATATATATATATATATATATATATATATATATATATATATATATATATATATATATATATATACACACACACACACACACACAATAATGTGGATGCTGAACAAGTCGACAGGCAAAGTTAGTCAATGAGCAGTAAGGAAGAGATAACAGTGGTGATGGTGTTACTATTAGTGATTTACTTATTAAATGTGTAGAGGAAAACCAGAAGCATTGTGGATAAAGGGAATACCACTGGTATGTGACATATTTTTTGTAAACAGAAGAGAGGTAGGATTGTGAAAGAAGGATTGAGAGCAAAAAGAAAGTTAAGATGAGAGTATGCCAAGTTTAGGAGGTATGCAGTACTAGTTAATGTGATGAGTGAATAAGAAGGACAGAATGAAAGTGTGGGAATAAATTTGGAAATTGAGGGTGATTATATCTGTATCTGTATCTCTCTCTCTCTCTCTCTCTCTCTCTATATATATATATATGTGTGTGTGTGTGTGTGTGTGTGTGTGTGTGTGTGTCTGTGTGCGTATGTGTGTATGGGTCCCCTACAGAATTACGAAGCTTAAAACTTCGAAATTCATATGATCGAAGATCATATGATTAAAGTTTTAAAACATTGAAATCCTGAACAGAGATCAGCATACAGCGTGGAATGGGAGATTTCCCTTTTCCTCGTTGTAGTGCGATCTTGGAGTTGGTATATTTAAGTAGCGGGGGTGTGGGGGGTGCAAGGGGGCTTGCCCCACTTTAAAACATGTTTTGTGATGTGTTAACTGATTTTTGGGGGGGTTTCTTAATTTCGAGATTTCAAGATCTCGAGGTTCTGAATTCGATATTCTGAACCTCGGGAATCTGCTATTTAAAATTAAGAAGTGAATCTACATATATGTATATATATATATATATATATATATATATATATATATATATATATATATATGTATGTGTATAAAATCTATATTTATAACTACTTCTATATCTATCTGTCTATCTATCTATCTAATTATGGGGCTACAAAGAGTAAAGTAGGTAAATTTGACAAAGCTTATGGTGGAAAAGGTAAGACCAAGTGGACCACAGCAGACTAGAACTAAGCACACAATAAAAGACAGACAGCAGCAGATGTACAGGAAGATATTAGGTCAGTGTGAAGAGAAAAGTTTGAGATATGTGGAACAATTGTAAGAAATGGGGAGAGGAAACAATTTCGGACTTATGAAATTATAGGAGAGAGTTTTGTTCTGAGGAAGGGGGATTGGCTACTGTACAGTGATCAGGAATATAGTGAGGGAAAAGGAAGATAAAGACCGTGAATATGATATGGAAAAAGTAGGAAGTAAAGGGTTTGAATGGGGAGGAGAAGAGAGATAGGAGAGGAAAACTAGACAGAGAGTTGGTGCAGAGGAAAGAGATGATTTGTTTTGATAAACAGATTGAAGTGGTTGGAGGAATGTAAGGTGTGGGAAAGTGGTGAGAAATTGAATGATGGTTGAGAAATAGTGAAGATTTTAAAAACTTCAGGGCCATTGTGGGAATGACATTTGAAGTTGTTACACAGGTGATTTAGGACTACAGAATGATTATGTGAGGAAAAGGAGATGGATAATATCCACATGTGGTGGGATTCTAAAGTAGTACAGAAAATTATGAAAGAAGTATGTAGTAAATTATGAAGGGGGTAAACGTGGTGCTTATTTTGCTTAGTTGAGATATATGAAAGGCAGAAAATATGCAGAGAAAAGACAGCAGAGAAATGTTGCTAATGTCAGGTTGACTAAAAAGGGAAATTGTTAAAGCATGAAAGGCTGGGTGTATTAATTTAGTGCAGGTACACAAGACAAGGCAATGGATATAGCAGGTAGCAGGAAGAGAGGGTAACAGATGGTGTGACAATAGGAGATACTGCCAGCCATCCCAGGAAGAGGTAGGGCAGTAAATGTAAGACTTGTGCCAGCACAGCTAGCTGGAATTTTATAAATTGTATGTCACTAGTATATCACCCTGATCTGTACAGATGCTTGTGCTGAAAATGTATTTGTGAGCTTTTCTTGTGTTAATTCTGTTAAAATGTATCAACAGTGCACCCTGCTGAAATGAAGAGAAATGTGTATGTATTATGGTATCTGAATTAAATGTATATGTTTTAATAGAGAACACTCGCACAGCAATGGTTAACCAGCTGACTTATTTTAAGAAGAATAAGGGAAATATACATGAGCTGTTAAATCATTAAATGTCACCCCACAGTGCTGAGTAATCCTGGAGCTGGTAGGTTTGGGAGCAGCTGTTATATGCTAGCTTTTGTGAAGAAGGGGAGAAGTGTTGTAAATGTTTCTGGCTCCAGGCATTGCCATAAAAGCTCTAAATGTGTATTGTAGCAATCTGCTAAAGTTTTGTCTCAAACTTCAGAAGGAGTTATTATGGGAACCTAAAGTCAGGTGACCAGATGAGGTAATTTTGCAAGTCATCTTGGATATTATATTTTACAGGGAGTAATCTCGGGATATAGAGTATTCGATTTGGGGCCTGACTAGAAACACTGCTCACATATTTCCTCTTGCCTTGCCCAAGTAAGTAACATAACTAGGGAACAATAAAATTCTCTTAGATTCAGTCAGGAATATAGTGAAGCTTAGTTTAGATATTGTTTTCTTTATGCGTCTAAGCCTGTCCTTCAACGTTCTTTTCAATATTTCCTGTGATCTGAACTCTGTGGTTTACTGTGAATATATATTCAGTATTTTCATGTTCTTTTATTATTTGTTATTAAATATATTTAAAACTTTTATTGTGACTGGTTCTAGTAGAGAGTATCTAACCTTTGAGAGTACTTATGCTTATTTGGTGACACTGTGTAGGAAGTACACTGTGTACTACTATTTGTATTAGTATTAATATTGCATATAGAGTATAATTGGGCACCCTTCATTAAGAGCCTTAGCGTACCTGATTGTGAAGCATCTGGTGGCAGTGAATATACCTTATAGTCTGGGCAGAAGGGAACATAGCTAGTAGACCTGTGCCAGTCTTTCCCAGGTGTGCAAGGTATAGGATATTTTATGCATAGAAGTAGTAATGAAAGTGTGCCAAGTACCATTGTGCACAACATTGCTAACTGTAAGAATATAAATGGATTGCACAAATTCCTTGGAACTTATAGACCGAAAGATAAACATGTGTGTGTGTGTGTGTGTGTGTGTGTGTGTGTGTGTGTGTGTGTGTGTGTGTGCAAATTAAATCTCTCAGTGTGTGTCAGCTACTTGGGGCTGGGACATGAAGCACTGAATTTGCAGAGAGGGTGCTGGAGGACTTGGCTTAGACACTTGGCTGAGGACCTAACCCTACAGCTGTACCAGAGGGTAGTCTTATTGGGGACCTGGAGAGACACAGATATACAGACATCCAGACCTTGGGTCTTGATGCAGAGAGGTCTCTATCTGGAAATACTGAGTGTATCCATTTGTATTCCAAGTGCACGTCCCTCTCCAGTGTCAGTGGTGAGGATTCAGGCTACTTGATTACTGGCCCAGCATGAGGATGACATATTGATTCCCATCACATATTGCCAACAGTGGTGGGTGTCACAGTTGGATTAAAAGATTACAACAGAAGTAGGATGCAATTTGGAAATAAAGACAACAAATAGAAGGGAGGGGCAGTAAGCAAGGAGAACTGAGACAAGTGAGTGTTATAATTTAAGAGGAGAATAAAAAGGGAGTGAAAGGAGGTAAAACTTGTAATCTGTAGAATTATGGAAGAGTATGAGAGGTGTAATCTGTGAATAATAACAACATGAATAACAAGAAAGTGTTAAAGTATAACATTTAAGTGAATATCTATGTATGACATGTTTTATATAGACAGATATATATCTCACTTTATCTATCAAAGTATACAAGAGATTTCTCTGATTATTTCATTATTTCTGATAAACATGATCTGATTTTAAGTCTGGCTGAGTGCTGTTGGGTATGATTTTTTAATAAAAAAATGGCACAAAAGAAAAAGATACCTATCTATATATATGCATGTGTTTGTGTGTGTGTGTGTGTGAGTGCTGTTGGGTATGATTTTTTAATAAAAAAATGGCACAAAAGAAAAAGATACCTATCTATATATATGCATGTGTGTGTGTGTGTGTGTGTGTGTGTGTGTGTGTGTGTGTGTGTGTGTGTATACACACACACACACACACACATATATATATATATATATATATATATATATATATATACATTTTCAACAACGTCACATGCACAAACCAACAAAGGTGCTCGAAACCATCAAAATCCCACCTTCAACTGAGAACTGGCACTCGGGAATCATAAATACATTAAGAGCACGAACGAAACCAAAAAGACCAAGTAAACGAAGAAAGCACAGACTGGCTGAAAAATAATTCACTTTACTTCGAATAAATAAAATAATGCAAACAAAGGCAAATATCCAAGTGAGGTAAAATAAGATAAGCGCTTTCGTTTGGCGGTTGCCAAACTTTTTCAAACAAACAAAACATCACTTCCTGTTGGTTAAATACTCCAATTTAGTGATGTAATCCATGCTTAAACTGCGGAACCTTAAAGGTACAATGTATCCTAAATAGTGTAACAATAGCCAAATAACCATAACATTTTATATAACTCGAATGTAACCATCTATCAGCACATAAAAATGCTGTCGCTTCTGCAAATGACCCTCAAAGCTTACATAAAATCATCAGAAAGTGAACCATTTAAAACTACCTATATACATGTAATAAAGTTTGAAAGTAAAATTGTGTTAAATAGGACTTTAAATAACATTAACTTACTTTCATCAATAACCTACAACAACTCGATGCCTAAATAGTCTCCAGTACACGCGTATCTTGATCAGACTTTTTGTCAACAAGTAAATAACGTCAACACTACATATAATAGTTCTCATGTAACGGTGACTGTAAAATAAGAAATCCTGTATCAATTTCATTCCTGTAAAGGTGGCAATTCCAAAATAAATATAATGTAGCCAGATAGTGAACCAACCTTGTAAATAAACTAGTAAGAATGTGTATAAGGAGGTGTGTTAAAAACTAAATGTGTTTAAGGGCGGTATGTTGAAGAAAAAGGAATGTATTGAAGTATGTATTGTCTAAAATGTATTATATTTGTTTTATATTAATTAATGAACCATTTGAAACAACCAAAATGAAGGTGTTGTAATAAAATACTATAGGTAATGTGTGTGTGGTTAATAACTAAACATAACGAACTTCTAAACTTGACATGATGTTATAATAAATGTTTTTGTTAAAAAATATATTAATTTCAATATTTTAAATATTATTGTTAAAAAATATACAGTTAAAAATAAGATATACAATCACCATAATTAATAAAGTTTTATAATATCTTCAATAAATAAATAATAATAATTATTAATTAATAATATTATATATAAATATATTGTATGTATGAATACATAATGTAAAACAGTATATGAAATATATGCACGGGTATGTAATATAAAAACTATATAAATATAATAAATATAATTGATATATATGTAACCATTCAAGTACAAAAAAGTATGTCAGTACTAAATGTATAATATTTGTAAAATATAGTATATGTATATATGAAATTATCTACAGTATACCAATAAATAAAAATGAGACACGTGTAATAAAACTCAATATGAATAATAAATGCTAATATGCCAATAACCACACAAAAATATACAAAAGTGTAATAAGAATGTAAAATATAAAATACTGAGGTAAGTACTATCCCTATACCTTGTATATATCTATATACATTTATGTAATATAATAAATGTATGTATCCAAAAGGATGACCTATAAATTAATTGATTATCTAACAAGAGATTTTAATTTTAAAATACTAGCAACAGAAATGGCATTATTCAATCCTGGCCAATTATGTGCATTAAGTTTTATTTGCCATTGTAATTCTAGTTTTTCCAATAGTGGTTGCCATGCACCACCCCTGGCATCCAAGTTTAAAACATCTAGAACAACAAATTTAAAAGAATGGGATGCATAAGTAATAATATGTCTAGCTAAAGCATTCATTTCATTACAATCACGTATAGTTCTAATGTGTTCTCCCATGCGATCTTTCAATTTCCTTTCTGTTTTACCTACATAAAACGCCGTGTATGTACAACATAAGGCACAATATATACAACAAACTTTTTCCTTTATTCGAATCTTTGTGCCATTAATTGCTAATTCAGTGGTTTCAAACACATAACTGCAATATTTACACCTGCCATATTTATACATTCTCCCTTGTTTTGTGTTATGTGTGTTTTCCAAACATTTTTTCAAGTTCATACCCTTTTTATACACTATTGATGGATTATAATTAAAATGCTGGTGTAAAAATGGATCAGCTATTAAAAGTTGCCAATTTTTTGTAAGTATCTTATTAATTGAACCACTGTCAGAATTAAAAGTAGTAATGAAACTTCTAGTGAAGTTTTTTACTTCATTAGTAGTTTGAATGTTAGTAACATTATACATGGAATAAATCAAGTCAGAGGTGTTCGATTGTGTGTTCGTATCTTCCATATTACTAGCCTCTATAGAATCTGTAGTTATGTTGTTCGTTTGGTTCAACAGAGGTTTGAAATATGAATTATCACGTTTAGTTATTATTTCTACCATAACATCATTTATCAATCTATTAGGATACCCTCTGTTTTTGAACATTCCACATAAATTCAGACATTCAGATATAAAGTCATCCCTTTTACTAATCATTCTTGCTGCTCTAACAAATTGGCATTTTAGAACTGCTCTTTTTTGAGCATAAGGATGGCAACTATCAAAATGCAAAAAACTATTGCTGTAGGTCTTTTTTCGAAATATTTTTGATATATATCTCTTGTTATTGTAATCTTTTTTCTAATAAGACGTCCAAGTAAGCTATTGTGTTTTTATTAAATATAGCTGTAAATTTTAAAAAGGAAGTAGTTGAATTAATATAATTTAAAAATTCATCTATCCCTTCTTCATTCCCATTCCATAAAACAAATATATCATCTAAAAAACGTAAGTAAGTTTTACAATGAATAAAGAATGGGGAATTGAAAATAAATTTCTTTTCCCATACACACATAACTATGTTTGCATAGAGGCCTCTGCAAGAGATCCCATAGCTACCCATTCATTTTGTAAATAGATGTTATTATTAAAAAATATAAAGTTATTTTTTAAAATAATATCTATTAACTGATCAAATAAATTAATGCTGTTTTGAATTAAACCCTTTTCCATCAAGTATAAGTTTACCCATTCCATTCCTAGTTGGTGTGGAATGACAGAATATAGGTCTTTGACGTCTATAGTTAAGAAGATATCCTTTTCATTATATGTTACAGAACCTATTGTAGACAAAAAAATCCCAAGAATCTTTTAATAAATAATTTTCTGCATGTATATATGATTTCAATTTGTTATCAATAAATTTTGCTATTGGATTAGTGATAGAACCCTGTGCATCTACAATGGGTCTGAACGGGGGTGTATTTACATCTTTATGAATTTTAGGGACTCCAAACATAGTTGGAGTCCTTGGATCACTGACGTTCATGTAATTAAATTTGTCAATATTTATATCCCCTTCAATAAATAAATCATGAAGGATCCCTCTAATACGTCTGTAAGCTCCATTTATTTCATTAATGGAGCTCCTTTTATATGTATTACTATTTAATATGGCTTCTATTTTGATATTATAATCATGGGTATTAAATATAGTCATACCCCCTCCTTTGTCTGGCTTTATAAGTCTAACACTTTTTGTTTTAATTAGTGTCTTTAACATATCATTCTCCTCTTTAGATAAGTTATATTTCTTGTCTATTGTTCCTGAAGATTCAAGTGCACGAAGATCGAGTTCACACAATTTTTCAAAAATTTCCAAAGTAGGATGCAATGGAGGATTGTATGAACTGGAAATATAGAACGGTTTCAATACCTGTTCTGTATTTCGAAATAACAAACTTAAATTTAATTTCCGAACAAAAACTTTAAGATCAATTATTGAATGCACAATACTCATATTTTTGTTTGGAATGAATGTTTGTCCTTGTGACAACAAGTCACAAATACAATTATCAAAGACATAGTCAGAATAATTATATACTGTAAAATCTTTAGTATTGTTTGTATAAATGACAGGGCAACTTGGTACAGATGTTGCACACTCTAGTGGCCTCTCCACTGGCCTCTGTGATAGTTGTTCCTTCTCCTTGAAAAAGTCCCCCAAGTGTAAAATTGGTTCTGCGGCCCCCAATTTCTCCTTTGATTTTGTTGCTGCACTGCTTGCTGACGTTGCTGTAACCTTTCTGACCTCCGAAGAGGAGGAAAATAATCTGTTTCTAAAAAATCATCATTTTCTTCAATTTCAACGTGTTCAATACTCGTGCTGGGATTATTGTTTGTCTCATTTCTAACATCATGAGATATCAATTTAAAATCCCATTGTTGAGATATGGGGGGTGGGGGGTAAGCTGTGCCCTGTCCATGAGCATTTATGTCTCTCTCTAGTTTTTTAAGCTTCCTGTCTTTAATCAACTTAATTTTTTCATCAATAGATTTAAAAATACGTTGATAATCAAAATCATCATTAGAAAAAGCCAAGTCATTTTTTACTGCTGAGTCAAGTACATTAGCTTTCTTAGATAAAAAATCAATTGTCTTCTTGTTGTCACTGATGACTAAATTCATATAATCCATGCCAAACTTGTCAAAAAGTTTAATTAAATCAATATGCAAGGTTGAAATAGCTGTAAGACCAGTGGGGAATCGCCATATACGTAAACCCTTTGGATCTATACTGTTCTTTATGCATTCCAAAAAGTAATTGTTGTCCATTTGCAATTTCTTTATTTTTAACAGAACATGATCTAATTCAGTCAATTTGTCATGGTAAGTTTTAGGCATACCTGAAGTGGAGTTCGTTGTAGGTAAAAAAACACTGTCTCTGTTTAACCAGGAAGAAAAATCATTGTTTCTTAGTCTAGTAGTAACCACTGTTCTAGATGGCCGTTCATCCGTGCCTGTATCTGTTCGATCCAAAGGCATAACAGCTGAAGTAGAAGCCCTAACATCAGGTTCCCCAGTATTTGACCCGCTTATGTCCACAAACGAGTTAGAATGGAGTGAAAGATTAGAACATTGCGACAGGTTGCGTTGTTCTAGCCGGTCAAGCCTGTCAGTTAATTTTTGAATTAATAATGTTAAGCTGCCAAGCGTATTATCTGATCCAATTTCGGACTCCGTCTCAGCCAAATCCATGGAATGAAGTACCAAGACAATAAGAGCACGAACGAAACCAAAAAGACCAAGTAAACGAAGAAAGCACAGACTGGCTGAAAAATAATTCACTTTACTTCGAATAAATAAAATAATGCAAACAAAGGCAAATATCCAAGTGAGGTAAAATAAGATAAGCGCTTTCGTTTGGCGGTTGCCAAACTTTTTCAAACAAACAAAACATCACTTCCTGTTGGTTAAATACTCCAATTTAGTGATGTAATCCATGCTTAAAATGCAGAACCTTAAAGGTACAATGTATCCTAAATAGTGAAACAATAGCCAAATAACCATAACATTTTATATAAATCGAATGTTACCATCTATCAGCACATAAAAGCGCTGTCGCTTTTGCAAATGACCCTCAAAGCTTACATAAAATCATCAGAAAGTGAACCATTTAAAACTACCTATATACATATAATAAAGTTTGAAAGTAAAATTGTGTTAAATAGGACTTTAAATAACATTAACTTACTTTCATCAATAACCTACAACAACTCGATGCCTAAATAGTCTCCGTTACATGCGTATCTTGATCAGACTTTTTGTCAACAAGTAAATAACGTCAACACTACATATAATAGTTCTCATGTAACAGTGACTGTAAAATAAGAAATCCTGTATCAATTTCATTCCTGTAAAGGTGGCAATTCCAAAATAAATATAATGTAGCCAGATGGTGAACCAACCTTGTAAATAAACTAGTAAGAATGTGTATAAGGAGGTGTGTTAAAAACTAAATGTGTTTAAGGGCGGTATGTTGAAGAAAAGGGAATGTATTGAAGTATATATTGTCTAAAATGTATTATATTTGTTTTATACTAATTAATGAACCATTTGAAACAACCAAAATTAAGGTGTTGTAATAAAATACTATAAGTAATGTGTGTGTGGTTAATAACTAAACATAACGAACTTCTAAACTTGACATGATGTTATAATAAATGTATTGTTAAAAATATATTAATTTCAATATTTTAAATATTATTGTTAAAAAATATACAGTTAAAAATAAGATATACAATCACCATAATTAATAAAGTTTTATGAATACATTAACAAAGCAAAATATTTACCATGCTCAATAAATCAAGCTTCAATGCTCTTTAACATTGTAATATTATAAACTGCAGTCTGGCACGAGCAAAGTTTTAAGCAAACCAGTTTCATCAGTGTCAGAATTTGTTCATGCCATACAGCAGTTTACAATATTACAATATTAAAGAGTATTGAAGCTTCATTTATTGAACATGGTGAAGTTTTTGTTGTTTTAATGTATTTATGGTTCTCAGTTGAAGGTGACAGTATATATATTTATACACACACTTACCTCTTTCTCTACATCTGTACACATATATATATATATATATATATATATATATATATATATATATATATACACACATATATGGGTCTACTTCACTTATCCGACATCCCACATAACTGACACACAAAACACCAAGCCGACAACACCGACATTTCACAACACCGAAACCGCACATATCTGACACACACAATACGGACACTTAAAAACCTAAAAAGCTAAGTTCCCCTCACTCGCACACTGCCCACCATCTGCACTAAACTAAACCCTTACCACTAAAACAAAACATATACTACAAATAAAAAAATCTAAAAAATTTACATTCCCATTTCATGTTCTTCATCCCCACATACCCCCCATAACTTAAATATATCAGCTTCAAGATCGCACTACAATGTCCACAAGAACAGATTTCCTGTTCCACTCTAGTTGGATTGTCGACCATTTGGAAGTCAGCAAACTGACATGTCTGTCATCTGACACGTTGAGCTTTTCAGCTTGGTGTTTAGTGAGTCAGTCTACTGAGATTTAGTAATCTCAAGTAGACCCATATATATATGTAAGTATATATATATATATATATATATATATATATATATATATATGTGTGTGTGTGTGTGTGTGTGTATATATATATATATATATATATATATATATATATATATATATATATATATATATATATATATATATATTCACCAATATACACACACACACAGACAAACACACACACACACGCACACACACACACACACACACACACACACACACACACACACACACACACACACACACACACACACACACACACAGGATATAAAAAGTTTACACACCCCTGTAAAATGCCAGGTTTTTGTGATATAAAAAAATGAGACCATGATAAATCATTTCAAAACTTTTCCCACCTTTAATGTGACCTATAACCTGTACAATTCAATTGAAAAACAAACAAATCTGTTAGAGGAAAAAATTATAAAAAAAATAAAAAACGCACAATAAGCTGGTTGCATAAGTGTCCACACCCTTAGACTAATACTTTGTTGAAGCACCTTTTGATTTAATTACAGCATTCAGTCTTCTTGGGTAGGAGTCTATCAGCATGGCACATCTTGACTTGGCAATATTTACCCACTCTTCCTTGCAAAAGTACTCCAAATCTGTCAGATTGAGAGGGCATCTCTTGTGCACAGCCCTCTTCAGGTCACCCCACAGATTTTCTATTGGATTTAGGTCTTGGCTCTAGCTGGGCCATTCCAAAACTTTAATTTTCTTCTGGTGAAGCCATTCTTTTGTTGATTTGGATGTGTACTTGTGGTCATTGTCATGTTGAAAGGTGAAATTCGTCTTCATCTTCAGCTTTCTAGCAGATGCCTGAAGGTTTTGGGCCAAAAGTGACTGGTATTTGGAACTGTTCTTAATTCCCTCCACCTTGACTAAAGCCCACGTTACAGCTGAAGAAAGGCAAACCGAAAGCATGATACTGCCACCACCATGCTTCACTATGGGGATGGTGTTCTTTTGGCGATGTGAACTGTTGTTTTTTCCATCTTGCAACCCTTCCCCATAGCCAAGACATATGGAGGATATGGGAGATTGTTGTCCCATGTAGTACACAGCCAGTACTTGCCAGAAGTTCCTGCAACTCCTTTACTCTTGCTGTAGGTCTCTTGGCAGCCTCTCTGACAGGTTCTCATCTTGTCTTTTAATTAATTTTGGAGGGACATCCAGTTCTTTGCAACGTCACTGTTGTCCCATATTTTCTCCACTTTTTAATGACTGTCTTCACTGTGTTCCATGGTATATCCAATGCTGTGGAAAGTTTTTTCTACCCTTCTCCAGACTGATACCTTTCAACAATGAGATCCCTTTGATGCTTTGTAAAGTCTCTGTGATCCATGGCTTTTGCTGTAGCAGGCAATGGAGTAAATGTCAGGAAAATCCTACTAGGACAGCTGAACTTTATTTGGGGTTAATCAGAGTCTCTTTAATTGATGGCAGGTGTGTACCCAAAAAGACTGAATACTATAATTAAATCAAAAGGTGCTTCAACAAAGTTTAATGGTGTGCACACTTATGCAACCAAATTGTTATACATTTTTATTTCTTATATTTTTTCCCTAACAGATTTGTTTGTTTTTCAATTGATATGTACAGGTTATAGGTCACATTAAAGGTGGGAAAAGTTTTGAAATTATTTATTGTGGTCTCATTTTTTATATCACAAAAACCTGACATTTTAACAGGGGTGTGTAAGCTTTTTATATCCACTGTATCTATATATATATATATATATATATATATATATATATATATATATATATATATATATAGAATATATAATATATATATATATATATATATATATACACATATATATACACATATATATATATATATATATATATATATATATATATATATATATACAGACACACACATATATATATATTTATATATATATATATATATATATATACACACACACACACACACACACACACACACACACACACACACACACACACACACACACACACACACACACAGGTTAGCACAGTGGTGCAGTGGTTAGTGTTGTCACTTCACAGCAAGAGTTTTACGGTTCAATTCTTGGCTGGGGTGCCTTCTGTGTGGAGTGTGCATGTCCTCCCTGTGTTCTCGTGTGTTTCTTCTGGGTGCTCTGGTTTCCTCCCACATTCTCAAGACATGCTGTAGGTGTATTGGATGTTCTATATTGGCTCTAAGTGTGAGTTTGTGTGTGTTTCTAAGGAAGGTTGGGTGATAGGATGGCAGCTTGACACTGTAAAACTCTGCTGCCACTCATTCTGCGGACCAGTGATCTGCTGTGGTAACCCCTAATGGGAGCAGCCAAAAAGAGAAGAAGGAGATAAACATGTATACATATGTAATATGGTTACATGCACTGAGTCAAATGCATAGTCTATCTGCAGGTAGGTGTGGTATCTCTGCTGCTGATATAACAGTATATGGAATTTTTCCGTATTTTGTACAGTTAGGGTATAGTACACCTGTTTTTCTTTTGAATATGGCTGTGTAATCATAGATTAAGTAAGGGGGTGAAGAGCAAAGTCCCCAAATTAGTGGTGCTGGCAGTGATGCTCCCAAGTGAGCATTTGAATAAGGTTGCTATGTTGGAAAGCAAACAATCACAATAGTAAACCTATTTAGCTTGAGGTTTGCTTTTGCAATTATTTGGTTTCTGGTACTTTGCACTGTCTATCTGTGACCCAGTTAAGGAAGTCTAGTGAATTGCATTTTATGCCTGCCTGCAAGGCAGATGGTTAAATGCCCATTCAGTTTTTCAAAGACCGAGATCTATATCACGCTACAGCATGGAGCTGTTATAGGACGCACCACAGGGATTACTAAAGTTACTAGAGACATCCTTCCCGAACGGTGCATTTCACACTGAATGACATCAGCAGGTTTACCAAAGTAGGGCATTTCAATTGTACTGCGAGTGGCTAGCCTAAAATGCATTGCTCCCTATGCAGACAGTGAGACACACACAGAACATCCACAACAGACATGTGTGGGTAAAGAACCCCTGACCAAGGCCTATTTCACACTACAGCATGGAACAGTTATAGGGCGCACCACAGGGATTACTACTAAACAGCTTGTTCCTCAAAGTTGTATTTCACAATGAATGACATCAGCAGGATTGGCAAAGTAGGGCATTTGAATAGTACTGCAAGTGAGTAGCCTATGATGCATTGCTCCATACACAGACATTGAAACACACACAAAACATCCAGAACTGCCATGGGTGGCGATGGAACCCTACCACAGTTCTAAATCACACTACAGCAGTACGCAGTTACAGGACACACTACAGAGATTACTGGGCTATGATTTTCCCAGAGGTGTATTTCTAGGTGAGTGACATCAGCAGCCTTGCCAAAGTTGAGTATATGAATTCTAAGGAGTGTGAGTAACCTAAAAGGCATTGTTCGTTACTCAGTCAGAAACACAAAGACACACACACACACACAGTTGCCAAGTCCAGGGTTAGAACACCTACCTAACTACTTTATCACACTACAGCAGTATGCAGTTATAGGATGTGATACAAAGACTACTGGGCTATTACTTTCCCAGAGTTGTATTTCTATGTGAGTGATATCAGCTGCCTTGCCAAAGTTTAGTATATGAATTGTACGGAGTGTGAGTAGCCTAAAAAGCATTGCTCTTTGCTCAGTCAGACACACACGCACAGATTCACAGGTGTGGGGTTTAAACACCTACCTAAGTACTTTATCACACTACAGCAGTACACAGTTACAGGACACACTATTGAGATTACTGGGCTTTGACTTTTCCAGTGGTGTATTGCTAGGTGAGTGACATCAGCAGCCCTGCCAAAGTTGAGTATATGAATTGTACAGAGTGTGAGCAACCTAAAAGCATTGCTGTCTACTCAGTCTGGGGTTAGAACACCTACCTACCTCCTTTATCACACTACAGCAGTACGCACTTACAGGACGCGCTACAGAGATTATTGGGCTATGACTTTCAAAGAGGTGTATTGCTAGGTGAGTGACATCAGCATCCTTGTCAAAGCTGAGTATATAAATTGTACTGAGTGTGAGTAGCCTAAGCAGCATTGCTCTCTACTCAGTCAGAGACAG
This sequence comes from Protopterus annectens, assembly GCF_019279795.1. Taxonomy (NCBI): domain Eukaryota; kingdom Metazoa; phylum Chordata; order Ceratodontiformes; family Protopteridae; genus Protopterus; species Protopterus annectens. The sequence goes on along the minus strand of NC_056737.1, from coordinate 1,526,079,770 downwards.
AAAGACACGCACAAAAACACACACTTGCACAATTGTCAAGTCTGGGGTTAGAACTACTACCTAACTAGTTTATCACTACAGCAGTATGCAATTATGGGACGCGCCATGGGGATTACTGAGCTACAGCTCTCCCAAAGGTGTATTTCACATTGGATGACCTCAGCAGGCTTGTCATGATACTGCTATGGGGAGGGTGGTGTGTGTATGGGCCATAACCCATTCATGTAGGGGTTGACATGCCACATGCGGGCACACATGGGGTCATATGCCACAGGTACGTGTATATAGTTACTAGGTGACTACTTCCTTGTACAGTCATGTTGCACAGCTGGCACATGCACCACATAGTCTATCATGCTGACAGATACTGGTGGCTAGTATCTGCAGTAAGTGACACCTGCACCTCATGTGTTTGGGGCCCTTTGGCTGTGTGCTGGGTGGGATAGGCCCAAATGGCTCATTGTCATGGTCACCCTCCCACACATCTATGTCCATCTACCTTTGGCTTATTATAGTGTGTTGTCCTTACATATATGTCTGTATTCCTATCCACTGTGTGTGCAAGGCAGGAGTGGTGCATACTGACATATGTCTGCACTAAGAACTGCAACTGCCACATATGTCTGGTCCACTGCTGTTTGCAGACAAGGCCTTCATGTGTTTAAGTGTGTGAGCATGCCCAGTATGACCTTTCGGTATGTTGTTGACTGACATTGCCTTCATTCCTTAAAGTGTGTGAGCATGCCCAGTATGGCCATCTATATTGCATGTGTAGATGAAGTCCAGGTAGTTTGTATTGTGGTGCTGACCTTTGTGTTGTACACCGACAGGTAGCATGCTGTGAATGCAGGGTATACATCGGTCATTTGGCATTGACTGTTGCTACATTTCTGCATAGCGAGGGGGACACCTGACTGTTTCTACATTTCTACACAGGAGTTGGGGGGCACACGTGACTGTTACTATAAGTGTATGTAGGATGGTGGGGCACACCTGACACTTTTAGACATTTGCTAGGACTGTACTAGTACGTTGGGTACACCATTTCAGTCTGTAGTCTTACTTATCGTGCTGGCTAGAGGCATACCAGTGTACTTCAGATCTTAGCTTTAACTACCTACATATTAGTTTCTGACATCCTAGCCTTCACAACTTACATCTAACTGCCTGGCATGCTGTAGTCTGTCTGTGTAGGCCTGGAAAAGGTGTTACCCATAGGGCTCATTCAGAGGTCATAGTACAGCATTTGTTTGTGTTTGTCTACACCTATCCTGACGGCTGTGACTGTTGTTGGGTATGTGCCAGACCCAACTGGCATGTGTGAGTCACTTACCTTGTGGGTGTCCCAGTATTGAGGGTGGTGCTGCAGGGCTGCTTATGTCGGATGCACATAGTACACTCCCTATACATGGTTGAGCACAGGTAGTGTCATCTTTGGCATCCCTTTTACTGTATGTGCGAGTCGGAGAGAGGTGTCATTTCCTGGGTCCCTACTGTGCCAGTGCATGTGCTATGCGTTGACTTTTTGCCAAGGCCAGGGCATACTGGGCATGCCTCCTTCTGCCTACTGGGGCAGGCTCAGGTTGTTCCTCCTCCGAGTCACTCTGTGCCTGTGCAGGCCTTGACAATGATGGGGGGCCGTGTGGCCCTGCCCCATGCTGTTCCTGCTGCAGCTGTTTCCACAGGATCATATTGTGTAGCATGGCACATACAAGGACAATCTGGGTACATGTAGTTAGTGAGTACTGCAAGACTCCCCCAGATGTGTCCAGGCACCGGAACTGTGACTTGAGCATCCCAAACACACGCTCTATTATGATTCGTGTTTGTGCATGTGCCTCATTATGGAGTACTTGCTCAGGTGTGTGTGCACTTCTGATGGGTGTCATCAGCCATGGCTCCAGTGCGGATCCAGCATCCTCCACTAGGTGACCGTGTGGGATGTCCCCATTGGCAATTGTCTGGTACAGCTGCATCAGATGCCAGATGTGGGAATCACAGCTTCCAAGGCAGTCAGCATACACATTCATTATTATGCCCTGGGCATCGCACATGACCTGTCAGTTGATGGAGGGGAAGCCCTTGCGGTTGATGTAGACCCTACCCCACTCACCTGGTGGTGCTTTAATGCATATGTGCGTGCAGTATATTGCACCCACTACTTCAGGGTATTCTGCTATTTGGTGTAAGAGATGCATATTGCTGGCCAACGCCTCACGGGGGATGGGGAAATATACGTGCTCACCGACATGTGCTGACATGGCATCCAGGAACTGGTGGAGTACCCCGGATACTGATGCCTGTGAAATCCCCATCATATCCCCAGTTGGCCTTTGGAAGGTACCTGTAGCTAGTATTCTTAGGCCTACACATACCTTCATATCCACTGGGATGGGTTCCCCTCTGTTAGTTCTGTGTGTGAGGCGTGGCCTGCACAGCTCAATAATTTGATGTAGGAGGTCCTGATCCACCCTATAGCGCTCCAATATCTCCAGCTCATGTAGCCCTTGGTAGGTTACCCTGGGTCTGTACACTGTTTTCCATTTCCTCACTATGGGTTGCTCAGCAGCATTCACATCCTCACCACCCTCAGCCTCTTGCACATGCTGGTTTATGATAGCAAAAGCAGCCCCTAACATTTTTTCTTTTGCTTTCATTTTGTAAAATTTCCCCTTCTGTATACACCAGTGGTGCAGAGGTTTTGGGAAAAACAAGGGGGAAAGGTGTTTGCATAGTTTATAGTGGTGTGCTGGGCTGGGCTGCTGCCTGTGTAATTGGCTGTTTCTGATACATTTCACCTGTCAGCTAATCTAGTTCTCCTTGATTACCTTCCTACTCCTGTCTTCCCTTCCCATTGCCTCCCTGTTTAAGCCTGTGTGCGCCTTGCAAACGGAGTGCTCAAATATGCACAGAGCTGCTATTTCCTAGTTTAACTTCCTTTTTCTTGCTGTAAAACTCGGTGTGCGGCACGCACACCTGCTTACACTTTATAAAGAGTGCTAGGCAGTTTGGACACACCTCTAGCTTAGCTGTGATAAGCTAGGAGCAGTCCCAAGTCACAGGGCTCCAATCTACTTACGGGATGCCTGACACCCCCATGATGTCACCTATATCCTAGTCTTGCACCCAGCTATTTATACTCTTACACTCTTGGGACCTGCCTCACACCCTGGGGAAATCTGGGATTCACTATCCTTCCTCTCATTTACATAGGATTGCCTGCTAAAGCATAGTTACATGTCCCACAATGAGCCTTCCCCCTAACAACCATTGCTCACTGTCCAGGTTGTCTTCTGCCTGCCATTGACTTGCATGGCAGAATACTGCTTTTAGTTAGAATGCTCATTTTAAGTTTATTTTTTTATTTTACCCTAATCCCATTTGAGCGCTGCTGCCCTATGCTTAAACAGCAGAGATCGTCAAAAAAAATATAAAAGTTGATTTTTTTATTTTTTAAACAATTTGCAATGCCAATGGCCTTCTACTTGGCCATTGGCATGCTTCCTCGATGATATGCAGCCTTTAATTGGAGCTGTCATAGCTCTGTTTTGTAGTTTGCAGAAATGTACTCGGTTACTAACCGAGTACATTTCTGCAGACTGCACTCATCCTGCACTGACAGCTGACAGCTTCCTGGATCACAAATTACCCTCATTTGCATGGTTTTCACCTGCAAATGAGGGTGATTTGCATACAGGAGCTCAGTCCATGCAAGATTAGCCTAAGAGCTCATGTGCACGTCCTGGGAGCTCATTCCTGGATCGCACATTGGCCATATTGCTGAAAATAGCTTTTAGACTAATCCTACACGCCATAAAGGGCTTCATAAATCAAGGGGAGAGATTCTAAAGCATATCTAAAAATAGGTAATTACATATCACAAGGATTTATCTTTAACAAATGTACAAGACAGTTACATCCACGATCTCCTGTATTATTTGTATTAGTCTTGGAACCTGTTGCTAATAGTGTAAGAAGTAATGACAACATTTAGGGGTTTTCTATAAATAAGAAATATCAGCCTAAGAGAATGCAAAGAGAAGAATGTGATACCCTGCCCACAGCTCCAATAACCAAGTGTGCTGGGGGAAAATAATGCCTGTGACCCCTAAGGCAACATGAGACACAGGCAGTATGGAAGGCATTAGCACAAGGCAGGTGAGTGAGTATGTCAGTGTCAGTAAAAATGCAGTGCACAATGAGCAGTGCTTTTATAACTGGTGTGTGTGTGTGTGTGTGTGTGTGTGTGTGTGTGTGTGTGTGTGTGTGTGTGTTGTGTGTGTGTGTGTGTGTGTGTGTGTGTGCGTGGACCACTACCCCCTTCACAGTGTCTAGGGAACATTAATTAAAATGCATATTGGAGCATAAATGTGATTACAGTAGTATACAGGATCTCCTCCATGCTGTAGCACAACACTCATTACTTCTTCTGCCCCATGCATTTGGTTATTAAAGCTGTGGGCATGGCAGTGTGTGCTTCTCTTTGCCCATAGGGAATTGACAATGGACATATTTCTCTGCAGCTGAATATCACTTCAGCCATGTATCCCGAACCAAATGTACCACAGAGAAATGTTTCATTACCTAGGTGCCTGAACTCTTGGAAAGGACAGGTATTAAAATAACTGGGAATTAAAATGAAACAAGATATTAATAAGGTTATTAATCATACATTTGTTAAAAATAATAGAAGATGTATCTCTTCTTATTAAACAATGGAATTAATGCTTTTTCACTTTTGAAGGAGGGTTAACTCTTATTAAAATGATTATAATGCCAAAAGTTATTTATTTATTTATTGCATCCAACATCATTAATGCCAGAAAAAATTACTGAAGGAGATGGGGAAAATATTAATATAATGTTTATGATATCCTAAAAAACAACAAAAAAATCATATCAAAACCATATTAGAGTGGGGGAATATAGTGGCATTAGTTTTCCAGATAGAGAAACATATTCTATTGCAGCAATTTTTACTCCATTGTACTCCTAGTCAATGGAAAACTATTCATGAACAGATTGGTCTTATACATTTTCTAATCTAAGCATATTTGAAATATTCATTAATTCTTTTATTTGGTTATTAAAATACACTTCAGACAGAAATAAATTTCAGAATTTGGATTCTTCTTCTATGAAATCAATTTAAAAATGTCTAAGACATATATCTGTAAAGTTCTATTAGTTAAAAAATCTAAATGTTTGTATTTCCCTATTGCATCAACCTTAGAATTTATAGAATCTCAAAATTTGCAGAATTGGCTATTTTAAAGGAAAAAAGGATTAGTATTATGGTATGACAGTTTTGAATGATAGAAATTAGAACATCAGAAAGTTTAATGAAATTTTACAAAATAGATGAGTCTACTAATAAGCTAGTTATATCTGTTAGTAAGAAATTAGATAGTTTTATAAGCATTATAAACAAATAGGTTATAAACAAAGAGTATCAGAACTCTATTCCTCCATAATATGAATATATAGAATTGATTATTAAAGGTCAGCTAGCTTATACAAGAAGTATTTCTAAATTATACAACTTAATCATAAATAATACTAATTCAGATATAAATTACAGGAAATTTTTGAGTAGTAGCATATTAAATGATTTAATTAATGAAAATAATAGAATTATATTACTCAAGTCAATGAACCAAACCATCAATTATGTACTGAAAAATCTTTATGGGGAAATAAAATTTCAGAGTTTAATAAGGCAGTTACCTCAATTTGCTAGAGATGTACTATGGAAGTATAAGCAGTTTGGACGTATGCCTTAATGGACTGTGAGAAGCTCAATGCTTACTGGGAAGAGATAATCAATTTTTTAGAGGATTGTGGACAGATAACTGCATCTTGTCTAGATCAACAATTTTAATGAATATTTTAGCCCCACTATATGTAAATACTAAGCAATATAAAATGTTTTGATGTCTTCTTGCAGTAGTTAGAAAGGTTATTACAAGGAACTGGAATACAAATTCAGCTCTTATGTTTAAAGAATTTTTAGATCTAGCTACAATTTTATGTGAAAATGAAAAAGAGGTAATCAGAATAAGATCTGTTAAATATGTTAAGTCACCTATTTGCTGGGATAATCTTGAAATGTTGTTATTGAAATACCAAGAAAATTAAATAGTACCTTGAACTAGTTTATTCTAGGGGCATGGTATGTTGTCAATGTATGTAACAGTATATGTATTCTTGAATTATCTTCCTTTCTTTGTATATATTGTATTATGTTAAATTAACAAAAATTAAAAAAATAGTCTAAGTGTGGCAAGGATTTCCAGATTATTGTAGAATTATATGAAATTGAAGGTATGTATATATATATATCATTTGAAGTTCAAAGTTCAAGTTCAAAGTTCATACACTTTATTGCATAGCACAAAGAAATTATAATGACAGCCTCAGGTGTATCTAAATAACAATTTAAATAAAATAGCCATACTAAAACATCAAATTTAAAAAAAAATACCACATAAAATATTAAATAATCAAATGACCAGAAATCATTATTATTACCCAATGCACAACAGCATAATTATTATTACACCTATTAGTATGTAGTATATTGTATTCTATATATTGTGTTATATTATATTGGTATATTGCACATTCCCAACAGAACTTATTGTACATATTCATTTAAATGTGATCTTAAACTAAGGAGATTCAGTGTTCAAAAAATTTATGGCAAATGGGCAAAAAAACAATTTTTTAACCTGTTTGTACTTACAAAATTTGATCTTAAGTACCTGCCTGATGGAAGGAGCTACAAAAAGCATTTCCAGGATGAGTACTGTCCTTAATAGTGTTTTTACACCTTCTCACACAGTGAGTCTTATACAAATATTCAAGTGATGGCAGTTCAATGCCAGTAATGTCTGCTGTCCTTATGATCCTCTGCAAAGCTTTTTTGGCAGCCTTGGTACAACTATTATACCAGGCTGTCATACAAATAGTTAAGATACTCTCTATAGTATAGCTATAGAAATTGACCTTACATCCAAAGTATTATCAGACCAGGACAAATCCTCTGTGTTGGTGACTCCCAGAAACCTAAAGCTGGAAATGCTCTTCACAACCTCTGGATTAATCATTATTGGACTGTGATTGATCTTTTTCCTGTTCCTGAAATCCAAGATAACTTCCTTGATGTTTTTGGTATTTAAGACCAAGTTGTTAATGTCACACCATTCTGTCAGGTTCTGAACCTCCTCTCTATATGCAACTTCATCATTATTTGATGTAAGCGTTATTTGATGTAAGCCCATTGACAACTATATCATCCGCAAATTTAAAAATAATGTTCACAGATGGCTTGGCAATCATGAGTGAAAAGTACATAGAGGAGGGGGCATAATACATGGCCTCACAGCATATCAGTGCTCAAAGTAAAGACAGAAGATGTGTGCTTGTCCATCCTGACAGACTAGGGTCAATTAGGGTCAATTAATAAGAAAATCCAATAACCAATTGCCTACTGAGGGAGCAAGTCCTAGTGCATAAAGTTTGCTGATCAGCTGTCTTGGTACAATGGTATTAAATGTCGAGCTATAATCCACAAAGAACATCCTACCATAGGTGTCAGGCTTTTCCAGTTGGATAAGGGCAGCATGCAAAGCTTCACAAATAGCATCCTCAGTCAATCTGTTTGTCTGATAGGCAAACTGATGTTGATCTAGGTTGGCGTTAATGTGAAAATGAAGAAAAGTGATCCTTTCAAGAAGCAGAATTTTTCAGATGGGCCATTTTTATCTATGTAAAACTGGAAAATACTCTAGTCTGTTATGTTGTGCTGTTTACAATTTGAACAATGAGACAACAGGAAAATTGAGAATATGTGTTATGCTTCAGGGCCCAGACCCTGAGCAAATAGGATAGCTTTAGTGTTTTTCACTGAGACAAGATAAATTATCTCACCTGTTGCTAGGCCAATGATATCTGGATGGGTGAGAAATCCCTCATATTTCTCATAATTAACTAAAGAGCACGGTTTTCCTTTACTTGTGCGTATTGCACAAGGGCGAACAGAAATTTTCCAAAAGGCAGTTTGCAAAGTTTGCAAACGCCGAATGGAAAAAGGTTTGAATGTGCAATGAGCAAATGCACAGTGAGATTCACTCATTGAACATTCGACATTCTGGGGCAGATTGCACTATAGTGGGGATCAGGAAATGGTTCCTTTCCCCACTGTAGTGCAATCTCGGAGTTAGAATAATAAAGTAGGGGAGGTGTGAGGGGCACACCACTGTATTTCGCTGTTATGAAGGTAAACCAAAGAGCACCCCCAGATTTTTTAATGTAATTCTTATATGTAGAACTACCTTGTAAAAATGAAGTTACATAATTACTGTCAAGCTATTCACACTCATATATCCACGCATTTTTATTTTATTTATTTATTTTGCTTTCGTTTACTGTGCTTATATGACTGAGTTTAGTCAAAAGCCATTTTTCAGTGGAGGCCTGGGGAGTATAAACAACATATTACAAACATTTTTAAACATACATTCAGTAATACACATGAACAGACATTAAGTAATATATATTAACAATTACACATTCATTTGCTAATTAAATTATATTCAAATGAAATGAAGGCAGCTATTACAGTATGCAAGATACGTATAGCCATTGGACATTGAGTATTTGAAGAGATATATTAACAGATTTGTCAATCAAATAATAGATCATGTGATTAGTACTTATAAATTCAAAGAAATGGGGGTGAGAGATGAAGCAAGGTGGGGCAGAAAATTATAATATTTTAGTTAAGATGGGAGTATAAAGCAAGTTCATATATATATATATATATATATATATATATATATATATATATATATATAGTTATCATAAGGTTTATATTAGAAATATGGAGGTGGGATGAGCAGTATCATAAAATGATGTATATGACTGGGAAATTATAGTAAAACTGTTCAGGTATTGGAGATAACTGGTTGTGAGTTGCATGAATCTTACTGAAGAGAAATGGTCTGATGATATGGTAAGCTGATGATATCTGTGGCATTTATCTTGGAGATACTCAAGATGAGATCCTTTGAATTGCTGGCTAAAGTTTTAGTTGTGCTTTAGCAGAATTTGCATTCTGAATGGATTTCAGTGGTAGCTGGATATGGTTTCATAGTTTATTATTTGAATATAGTGTGTCACCTGTAGTATTAGATGATTTGGTTATAGTGATTAGTGATTTATTTCTAGACTATAAAATTCTATTGTGGGAATTGTGCTGTATTAACTTGTTAAGGGCTGAGCAATCTTCTGGCTTTTAGAGAAGTCTTTGTATAGTAGCTAGACAAGAAAGTGCTGGGTAATGTGGTAGTTCTAACCAGTTTAGTTCTTTTATCATGGTTTGCTGCAAATTTGGCTATTTTATTATAACATTAAGGGAGTATGGACAGTTGCGAGACTTGAAGATTAGTGAACATTAGGGCAGAATACAAGAGTGATGACAGTAGGAAAGCTGAGGTTATATGTCTTCTGGCTCTGTCAGTAAGGTAGGCTTTTATTCTGTATAATGTACTTAGTTTTTGATGAGTTTTATTAGCAGTGTGTGATACATGTTGGTCAAATTTCAACTGGTTATTTTTATGTGGTTCCCTTTATCAATCATAGTATTGTTGGAAGAGATGATAGCTAATGGTATTGTTTTGGAAGATATGTGCTTTGGGGTAAAGAGTGGTAATTTAGTTTTTTTACAATTTGGTAACAGTGCATTATAGAACCATGTTTCAATATATAAAAAGGATTGTTGTGTAAGGTCTTGAAGTTCAGAAATATATTTGGCAGAGCAGATTAGGATTGAGTCATCAGTGTACTGAATATGTGTAACATGTTTTGTAACAGTGTAGAGTTCATTGACAAATATATTGAAAAGCATGGGGCAATAGCTACAGGCAAGAAGGCTGAGAAATAATTTTCCATTTCACTACTTATGCTATATTTGACAGGTAGCTATGGAAGCATTGCGTTGGAGAGCTGGGGAGCCCTAAGGGTGAGACTTTATGGAAGAGTTTATGGTGGGAGGCAAAGAAGTTTAGGAAGATGGTCGAGACGAAGCTTCTGTCATTTCTATGGGTGTTGACAATCTTAACAATATTCAGCAAATCAGTAGTTCTGCTGTGATGAGGATGGAAGCTGTTTTGGGTTAAATACAGAAGTTGATCGTCTGTTAGATAGTTGAGAAGTTGCATATGAATACATTTTTCTAATATTTTTGATTGGGAGCAATAAGATGGCAATTGGACTATGATTTGAAAGATATGTATTGATTCTACCCTCATGCAGCGGAATAATGTTACAATTTCTTTTCATAGCGAAGGGACTTTATTTTCGGATATGGATCAATTTATCAGAACTGAAACTGGCTATGCAACATCTTTGGAGGCTATTTTAAGATATACACCAGTCAGATCATCAGGGGCAGTTGTACATTGCCACCCCCCCACACATGTTCAAATTCACATACACATTTCAGTGCAGCCAAACATCATATTTTTTGATATTTTGGCAAAGTCAGAAGAAGCCACACCAGTATTAGAAAACCCTCAGAGGTATACTCTCTAAGCTCTCTGCCAGCCAAATGCTTTACTCTGTTACTGTTTCTAATCTATGAAATGACCTCCCCCTCTGCTCAGAGCCATGTCTAATGCCTCTACCTTTAAAAAAATCCCTTAAACTTCATCTCTCCTCACAGTGGTTATGCACTTGCACCTCTACTAAGAACCACATAACTTGACCCTCTCACTATCTTTCTACTCTTTTCTCTGTAACCATCTAATCTCCCTTTCTCTCAACCACCACAGTTCATTTGTCCACTCACTTTCAGCCTGCAGTACACCTACATTACATACTGTTTTTCCTTCTTCTCTGTTATTTATCTTACTCAGTATTTAATTTACCTTTATTTTGTAGTTTCAATCCATGACTGTATGCTATTTCCTCACTGTTAGTCTCCAATTCTCCCTCTGTTACTAATCTATTGTATGTAATCATAATGTTCTTCTTCAATTTTACCTCTGTCAATAATTTAGTGTATGCAATCATAATGTTGTTTTATTTGCTACTGTTGTATTATTTATCCTGTATTACTGTAACATATTTTGTGTCTGTATGTATTAAATGTGGAGCTTTTCTCCTCAGGCCTCCACTGAAAATGGGTTCTTCTGGCCCACTGGACTACCCTGGTAATCAAATGCAATAAATAAATAAAAATAAAATAAATATACAGAGAACATATAAAACTCAACATGGTCAGTGGCTGAAAGATGGGACTGAGACACAGACTTGAGAGTTGTAAGTTGGATTTTATCACTGAACCACCAAGCTACTCTAATGGGAATATATCATTTGATATATATTTTGATTTCATTTCAAATGTTATGAGTAAATTAAAGATGAGTCCTATTTAAAAAGGAATTTCATTTCTGGTGCTAAATTAATTTATTTTCTAGGTAGACAAGTTCTGGTCACAAAAAAAGAATTTTGTTTCTCTTAAAGTGAATATGACAATTTATAATATTCTTAAACAAAGATATCTGTGAGAAATTTAAGGAGAGTTAAGGGGCCCTAACCATAAGAATTTCTGAGTGTTTAAATTGTTTATTGAGGACTCAGTTCCAGACTGCATTATTACATTATTGTTTCTGTTAAAGGCATAACATGTCTGATGATGTTCATGCAATACTTGTGAATGACAGCTCTAAACTTTGTAAACTATTTAACAGTAAGCAAGCTGAAGGCCACAGTACACAGAGTGTTGCTTTTTTTTAAATTAGAATAAAACACTGGTTGCTTTTCCTGATGTTGGTTGGCTAGGCATAAAATAGCATTACATTTTTTATAATCAAGACTGATTAATATAACTTCAAACTTTACAGATCACTGGTTTCAAAGAAGGACAATATGATGGAAAATCACAGGTTTACAAATCTATCCTGAATGGAAAACTATAATTTAAATTCCCAAAAGAAATTTTACCCTGTTTCTTAATATTGCCACTTGGTCTAATATGTTTGTGTAAACAATAAAGTTATGAATCTGAAAATATTTTTTAAATAAACTGAACAATTTTTGTAGAACTGTCTTAAGATCACATTTAGCGGAGTTCCAAATGGCTGCTGTTCTGTGAACACTGCTATCATCTAGGTCTCTGATATACCCTGGATTAAAACAAACCCAGAAGGCAATGCAGAATTAATAATACAGAAATAACTGTAGATATTTACTGCTAATATCATCCAGCAAACAAAAGAGGAAGAAAAAGTGACAGATTCAGCTCAGAAACAGCAGGATTAACTAAGATTTCTGAATAACAGCTTAAGCCATGTGCTACTAAGGCCCTGCATCTGACTGCAAGATTGGAAAAACACTATACAGCAAGATGTCAAAAGAGGAAAATAATACGGAAACAACAATAACTAAGACCAAATTCTCAGTACTAGCCTCACCTGAGAAAGACACAACTTCAAAAAGACAAAAGACAACTAAACAAACTGACAACTCTAAAACTACAAATAAATCCAAGACAGACCAGCCAGCTAATCTGGAAGACATAAAATCTGCCTTATTACCTATCCAGCAAGCAATAAAGGACTTATCATTACAATTTCAAACCTTTGGTGACTCATTCAGCCAAATAATATCCAGAATGGAAAAATCTGAGTCCAAAATAATAGAAAATGAAATAAAAATAGACTCTATTTCTCAAAGAACTGATGCCCATGACAAAGAAATACAAAACTTACACACAAAAATAACAGACCTGGAAGCAAGCTCTCAAAGGAAAACCTGAAACTGTACTTCATAACAATCTAATACCAACAATCAAGCAAATAATAAATTCCCTGCTAGAGGAACCTGAAGAAATGCAGCAAATAACAATTGAGAGAGAGCCCACAGAGCCCTGAGGGAAATGCAAACACCACTGAAACCAAGACATGTCTATATTAAAATATTAAACTACCAAGATGTAAATAAAATCATACTGGCAGCAAAGAAAAAAGGCACACTCACCTGGAATAATAATAAAATCTCCTTTGCTCAAGACCTCCCAATACAAATAAGACAAGCAAGACAACTAATATCTCCATACTGCAGGTTCCTAATAGAAAAAAAAATCAAATTCCAGATGAAATATCCAAATCAGTTAATCTTCTACATCAAAGAGGTTAAATACATGGTCACTAACCCCAAAGAGGCAAAAAAGACATTCCTGGCCGTTTTCAAGCAAATTCCACCTTCAGAAGTGAAATAAATCCACAAAAAACGATAAAGGACCCTTGGGTGAAAAACGACCCCATTCACGAGCACTCTAGCTAGGATCCAACTCTGAAAGCTTCCCCTTGCTGTCTAGGCCCTTAAATCCATGATGTGAGCTATGAGGAACACAGGAAAAGGAAGTGCAGTCTGGGTAGGAACCAAAAATCAACTGCCATTTCCGATGCATGAATATAGGAAGGAGCCTCCTTCTGGGACATTGGTCTGCAAATTCAGTCCCCCTACGATTTTGAGGACTCTGTTAAGAAAAGTCAGTCAAAATGGATTTCAGCAAGCTCCAAAAGATTTTACAGCCTGAAAAATGAAAATTTTTCTGCACCAGCTAAAAGAAGAAAGCTGCACCATAGATATCAACCAACCTGCAAGCAAAACCTTGAAGAAATAAGGTACTGTTGAACTGAACCATTCACTAAAACAGTACACCCAGTACTGTGTAGGTGAATGAAAATAAATAATAGGCAAGAAATAAACTGTCAGAAACAGGCTAACTCATAGATTCATATTGGGAAAAAAAAGGAAAAATAAATTGTTAAATGTTTTATGTAAATACTAGAAATGTGTTAAAAGATCCTGGAGAGAAGTAATCTCAGGAAAATAGTAAAATAACCTAACAATCTTGGGGTAATGTAAATATAACCTTAATATGTTAACTATAGCAGAAGGACTATTTGGCTAAGCTGTTTTTTTTTTATGTCTCTATACTTCCTACCTCTGATAAATAGGTGCCAAGTATATATTTTACAACCCACACAGAATGATGTGGAAGAACATTACAGGCACCAAAGAAGTCAGAAATCTGAATAAATAAAGGGGAGGAAAAAGAAGTAAAATGAAAGAAAAATGTAAAAATGACAAGACTGATTGTTTACCAATATTACTATGGTACATATATTGCTATAATTTGCTGAGAAATGTATATTAATATGCTGTTTTAAAAATACTATTAGAAAGAATTAGTCACAAGACAAAAAACAATACATGCTGTACCTTAAATGCAATACCATAATTGTATAAATAATATGTTGGAAGAGGCTAGTGATATTTAGTAGCAGTGTTTGTTGAGGGAACTAGTTTGTTCATCTTTGTCCACATTGTTTATAGTAACACAGGGGGGATACTATGGGTTAAATCTATATCTAAAATTAAAACACATTCCAAGATTAGACGTAAAGGTAAACCATATAATGAACCTTCACCCCCCCCCTATTATTCCTGGTCCAGGGATATAGTGGTTAGGCACAGAGTAGGGACAGGGATAAATAGATGCTTTCCTAAACCATCACACAGTAACACATACAAAGATAACAAAACAAAACTAATATACATGGCATATATACGGAATACACCTAATAAATAAATGTGGGAAATAGAATCATAGAATGTTAAAGGGCTCCAAAACAAGAAGAAAAGAAAACTATTCTTACACCTTACATTAAAAACCACAGCCAACCTCATACTAATACAAGAAACACACTTGACTGCAGATCAATGGGCAGAAATTAGCAGAAAGAAATGGATAAGTCAAATTATAGCTTCAAAGGGGAAAACAAACAGTTCTGGGGCTGCCATAATAATTAAAAACCAATTTAAGGAAAAAATACTTAAAACCAAAGCTGACAAGGAGGGAAGATGGTGTTACGTAACATTTAGTAGTCCTACAATACCAAAACCTATAATGGTACTTAATGTTTACGCACCCTGTAATAACCAACAACACTTTTTATGTCATTATACCCAACCTTAAACCAATTTAAAGATCACTACCTAGTGATTGGAGGTGACTGGAACACATATCAAAACCCAGAAAAGGATAAATCTAATCTGACCAAATCACATAATAAACAAGCCACATTAGCCTTTAATGAACTCAAACAAGATTTCAAACTATATGACCCTTTTAAATATGGGAACAGTGCAGATAAAACAGGGAAATTCACATTCTATTTGCAATGCCACAAAATGTGGTCAAGGATAGACTTCTTCTTAATCTCTGACATATTCATTAACATGGACCCAACAATAACTATACATACCAGTTTTTTTTCAGATCACTCCAAAATCACACTGAGAATTAACTGGGACAAAAAGATATATTTAGAGAAAAGGGGTCATAATTGATCATTAAACCCTAATTTACTTTCCAAAATGGATGTAATAAAAGAAACAGAAGCAATACTAAAAATAGCTCTTACAAATATCACTAACTCCCAAGTACCAACTGGCATAGAATGGGTTGCAACCAAAGCACAAATTAGAGGATTGTTTATCAAAAAGCAGCATACTATAAAAAAATACAACTGAAGGAGGAGCATATACTGAAAGGGAAAATAGAGCATCTTGAAAAAGAACTAATAACCCTAAGAACCAAACAGAAGCAAAACTTTTAAAACTGCAAAGGGATCTATATATGTTAGAAACCAGGAACCTATCTTTTTATGAAGCCAGAATGTTAGCCACTTATGCAGAAGAACCTCAAATACCATCTAGAGCTCTGGTCAGAATTATCTCCCCACACAAAAATGCCTCCAATATATCAGAAATAAACTACAGAGACAAAAACTACACACAAAATGAAGACATTATTAAAACATTTGAACAAATATACTCTCAAATATATGGAGCACAAATACTACAAACCTCAAAGGAAGATAGAACTCTTTTCCTTCAAAAACTGAAATTCCCTAAACTCAATTTAGACCAACAAAAAAAAACTAACTGAACCGATATCCATCAGTGAAATTATTACAACAATCAAACACTTAAAAGCGCATAAGGCTCCGGGTCCGGATGGACTCACATCAGAATTTTACAAAGCATTTGCCCCTTGATAGCCAAACTACTATACTATACACTGAATTACATAATAAGCTATAAAATAAATGATATCCACTTTAATGCCACTAAAACCATCTTTATATTAAAAGAACACACAGATCCCAAAAACCCCGACAGCTACAGACCCATCTCCCTCTTAAATATAGATACTAAAATATTTACCTCTATACTTGCAAACAGAATGAAAAATCTGATAGAGAAAATCATTTCCCCAGAACAATCTGGTTTTACACTACATAGACAGACTAGTGACAATACATTAACATTAGATGCACTAATATCCTATGCTAACCGATGCAATATCAACATCTACATAATGGTAGTGGATGCCCACAAGGCATTTGATAGGGTTCATCTAGAATTCTTACTCCAAACACTACCCTACTTTAATATACCCAATAACTTCATTCAGATCATCCAAACTCTTTATAGCAACCCATACACATCTCTATATATAAGTAAAACTTGGTCAAATCGAATCCTAATAAAAAATGGAACAAGACAAGGATGCCCATTATCACCCTTCCTGTTTAAGCTATACCTAGAACCACTCTTTCTATACATTAAACAAAATACATACCAGAATCCCCCATCAATACACAACTTCAAAATATACCTCACTGCATTTGCAGATGATCTGAAGATATACTGCACTACACCAAATTCAGATATAAACAAAATAATAGCTGCAATTGAGCATTTCTCGACTATGTCTAACTACAAACGAAACCTCAATAAAACTAATATTTTCCCCCTAAAAACACCCAAACGCATCTCATTAATACTATTGTTAAACACAATAAAAATAAAAAAGAAGAAACTAAATATCTGGGAATCACCTTTTTCCAGAATATCAAAGACTTCTACCAACACAATGTAAACCTTAAATGGCAAAATATAATGCAAGACTGTAAAAGATGTTACAACCTAAAACTACCATTCTTGGCCAAAGTATCAATAATCAAAATTAACATTTTACCTAGACTAATGTATATATTCATGACATCACAGACAACAATACATAATAAATTCTTCAAACAAATTCATACCTTCCTAGCAAAATTTATATGGGAACCCAAAAAGAACAGAATCTCCTATCCAAAAGTAACACTCCCCAAAAGCAAAGGAGGACTAAATCTACCAGATATTAAAATGTACTACTCAATCATTAACACTAACATAATATTAAGAATAGCTGAACATAACCTGTCAATGGAAAATTGGTCTCCTCTCTGGGTGTCAATATATTATAGATATATTAAAGCTCTAGGTTTCAATCCCAAAGCACTTCCATTCCTGAAGCAGAAAGAAATACAAACTTATAACATTATAGAGCCCTTAAAACATTCTATCAACTTAGTGCAAAAAGTCTTTCAATTCTTGAACCTTAGACAAGCCATGACAATACTGCAACCCCTTCATAAAAACCCAAATTTAAAAATAAACAATAAGATGCTGGACTTAGTCCCTTTTCCCAGACTGAAAGATTAAACAATCCAATATATTTATCCCTACCTTAACTGTTCAATACAAGAAGCCATACAACACCTTTTAGCTCATAAAATAGTAACAGATTAAAGAAACAAAAACATGAAATCCAGAAAAATTTGGGAACAAACCTTTAATATCATATTAGCATAATTCATCACACAGCAACTTAGAAATATACTGTACTGGAACCAAAGAACACATACAAGTTCAGATATTAAATAATAACTTGGAGATTACGAATGTATATACTGTCTATATAACTGTGGATCTAACAGTGAAAGCATCTATGTACATAGTGTAAATAGATATGTTGTACGACCTATATCCTCTGGTATTTGACATCAATGTATAACATATATATATATATATATATATATATATATATATATATATATATATATATATATATATATCTATCTACAGTCATGTTGTAAGATAGTTTTTATTTGTGACATTTATTAATGTAAAAATAAAAATAAAAATTATTGAAAAAAAAAATCACATTTAGCATGTATGACATCATAATTTGCCACAGAATTAACATGCATGCAGATGCCACTAATGATGCCAGGCAACTTCCTCCAGGGTCTATGGTCAGCTACCGAAAACAATAAAACACAAATGGCTAAATCTCAAATGAAAAAGAGTGAAATAAAAAAGCAGAGAACAAGGACATCATTGAAAAGAAATGCACCAAAAGGCCATAGTTGGCCAACATTGCAAACAAAACCAACCAAGGTGGAGGCTGCACCCCCTCACACCCATAATGTGGAGGGCTGTGACCCCCATCCCCAACTATATATATCAAATCAGAGATAGCACTACAGGGGGGAATGGGGCAAATTTAAAAGCTTTCCCTTCACTTACTGTATGCATCGTTACTTCCTGGTTGTTGGCTAACTCTGGGCATTTGATGAATTTATTTTCTTTTATGTCCTTGTTCACTGCTTTTTGTTTCACCTTTTTCCATTCTAGATGAAGTCGTTTGTATTTTATTCTTTTTGGTAGCCAAACATGGACCCCTTCCTCCATATGTAACCACTTACTAATCTGTACACTAGGAAACAACCCAGTGTAGAAAGGCATGGGCCTTCCACTGTGCAAATTAAGAAACACATCAGCTCATCATTTTAACATACTATGTCACACTGCCAGTGTATTTTCACTTCTCCACCCTAACCAGCAACTGACTTAACAAAAATAAGCAACTAACAGTCAGCTGGAAGGCATAGTAATGGTCATAAATGACTGAGCACTAGTGCTTTTGTAACAGACAACAGAAGCTCAGCTGACTTAGTGCATGCTCAGTTACATTTAAAATAAATGACAAAGGTAAAAACTACAATGACAGCAGAAAAACATTTATTCTGGTATTTTAATGCTGCAGACTTGCCTTTGAGTATATCAACAATTGCAAAGACTCAAACTCGTTTACATAGATTTCTTTGAAGCTTTGAAAGAATAAAATACAAATACATACACAAGGAGTGTTTCTATCAGTATCACTGTTATGTATTTCCCTTCCATGTAGCATATAATGAAATCAAATCACTGTCAGGGAGAAGGAAAAATAGACTACAAACTTTACAGTCATACTCAGGGACCTAGAAACTCTCTTACCAGCACAGATATGACCACTATCTGTAAAATTTACAGAATTTAAAATTTAAAGTAAAATAAAACTATGAAAGCAGACACAATAAATTAGACATTTTCTAGAAATGCTGCTTACAGGAATCTCCCTTTCCTTCTTTACAGAAGGCAGTCATCTGACAGCCTGGTAAGAAATAGCATAAATCACATTCTTACCTTCACAGTCCCACATAGGATTCATACACTGTTTGCAGAACAAACAAACAACTTGACATTCTCTGTGACGTTTACACAGAAGAAACTTTAAAGTTATAACAGCAGCAAAGACAAGAGCAGTGAACGAACCATGCAGTCCACAAAATGAATAATCCATAAAACAATGAGTTTAATGTAGGTAAGCGCTTTCGCATACAAGCTTCTTCAGACCATCAAAAACAAATAACAGTCAAGATACATTTAAATACTATACAACTTTCAATCAGCACTCACTGAGGTCATAACACCTTCATTTAAAAAAAAAACAGGCAAGTAAAACTCCCACATAGAAGCCATACTGTTATAAAACATTAATAACATAACAGGTAAAAATATATAAATCATTGGATGCATAATACAATTAAAAGCTTCCATGAGAATCATATACAACAATCAGACACAGCTATCTAATTGAAAGTTTTCTGGATTTCAGCGCAGGCCTAATAGAGACTCTCTCATTAAGACCCTTGCCTCTATCAGCCCTTAGCCTTAAAATCCATTTTACCTCCTTGCTCTTTAAAGTAAAATAAACATGACAGCTAATGGGTTACTGCATACAGATAATTTGTCTGATTCTGAGGTATGCACTGCTCTGGTATAATCATCTAAGATTCCACATTCGATGAATGTCTCAAGTTATTTGTATCTCCACTAATAATAAAGAGGGGGATTCTGTGTTCATAGTTCATATGGCCACCTATTGGAATAGGCTACTTCTACCATTCTACCGGACTAAGACTGCCACATTTTTAGAAGCCCAAAGTGGGAAATTCCTTACAGAAATATTACAGTTTACAGGGCACGATATATACATAAATAACACAAATGACTGTCTCTTTATTACAAAAGTAAACAATTTCTGATATTGAACATTCCAGTCTACATTAGGCAGAGACCCTCTCTTCAAGAGAAACCTTGATGAGTGGATGGGAAACAGAAAATTTACCCCGGGGATCATTGCAGTGGCTCTGCTGGACAGAGGCACAAGGAACTAATCTAAGGGAGTGGCGAAAGTCAACACATTATGGCTAGGCTTATAGATGCCAGTGGAGCCAAGGCTGATGAACAGGCTGAGGATTTCATAGGAAGAGATAACTTTGCAAGTTTGAATCAGGATGGAAGCAGCATACAAGAAAACAAGCTTACACATTCTTACTGTTGTAGATTTTTACAAATTTGAATCAGGATGGTAGGCAGCATACAAGAAAACAAGCTTACACATTCTTACTGTTGTTGTAGATTTAAGGTAAGGGATTTGCACATCAGTGTTTTAAGGTCTTTTAAATGAATGTCATATGAAGATTATATTTTGAACATAACTTTGTGTGTCATGCTAATTCTGCTGCTTTGTTCATTTAATTGAAAAATAAGTAAGCTAAAGAAGAAAACAATAGGTGAGCTAGGAACTAAACAATGCATAATATTCCACACAGAAACTGTGTTTCTATTGTACTAACATGATGTTAATAGATGGACTGACATTCTTCTACAGTATTTTAAACTTTGGGTGTAAATTGACTGAAACATTGCTGATTCATTTTATCGGTTTGCCCTGTTAATATGACCTTGCTGATTCAGTTCTTCTGTCTTGTAACTGAAATAATAATAAAAATAATAATAGTAAAACCAATACTAATAAGTAATTTCCTGCATGAAAGTATCTGCAGAGTAAGAGCAAACCAATACAAAAATGCATCTATATATATATTTGAGGACTGCAGGAATTTAAGTATGATTGCAAGTAAATATATACAAAATTGCTGCATCTCAAAATATGCCCTCTTCTACAAGGTACAGAAATCTTGCAGTAAGTAGTGAGAGTGTGGGGGTGTACCCTCCCATGCCAAGGGAGCAGGGGATTTTTAATCCCTGCAAAAAATGTTTACTTGTCTTAACTTCTTTGTATTTTTTCAGGGGCATATATTACAGAGTCTCAAACATCTGATATGAAGCCATGCCAAAATAAACCAACTAACTGCAAATATTGTCCGGAAAGCACATTTGAATATATATTTATTAATTTGATGTTTGTTAACCTGGAAGTTGGGCTGGTCTGAAAACCCTTTTTAACCACGACCCAGACCAAGCAGGCAATATTAAAGTAATAGGGAATAAACAATATAATTACAATAATAAAGAACATCATACATTACAGAGGAAGAAGACTGCGGTGGTGGTGCTGCGGTAGCATTGTCACCTCATAGCAAGATGTTGTCCTGTTCGATTCTCAGCTAGAACGTCTTCTGTGTGGAGGCGTACGTGAATGGGGCGTGCCTTCGTTGCAGGTTGTGCGTCAGGGCTGGTAACCCAGTACGTAAAAATCCACTAACAATCATTAGCGGACCGGAGTTCCGCTGTGGCGACCCCTAACTGGGAAAAGCCAAAAGACACAAACAAACATACATTACAGAGGAAGGAAAGTGCACATATGTAAGAAAGACATGTTGAGATTATGTACACAAAGTAGGTTAAGAAAGTTGCATGTAATAAAAATGTGGTGCAGAGAAAAAAAACAAAATGAATAATGTGATTATATACACTTAAACTGTTTAGTAGTACAGTGAGGGGAGCATCTAGCAAGAAGCTGAGAAAGCTGTACATGGAAGAGAGAAAAGGAAAACTTAATAACATGAGGGAGGGTACATGCTACTAGGTTTTCTGAAATCAGAGTAGAAAAGAAAGGTATGAAGACGAAAGCTTAAAGAGCATAAACATGTTATCTTGTGCTTCTGAAACAATTACATTTGTTTCCCTCAAGTAAATGTAAACAGAGGGTTATGAAAGAAGTGAGATTATTATATTATGTAATGGTATGTGGTAGAGAGTTCCAGCAGGCTGGGGCAACCTTTTTATTTGCAAGAGGTGAGAGAAAAGGGAGGGCATGATAATGACAGAGAGCTGGAATTACACAGGGAGTATTTAGAGGTTTTAATACACAATTTTTTGAGGAGTGAAGGACAGTAGCTTAGGCTGTAAAGGACAAAAGGGAGTGTATTTAGGAAAACAGTGGCTCTGTCTCTCACTGGTAGCCATTTTTCTTTCCTGAGGGTAAGGCAGTGCTGCTCAAACTTGAAGGAGAGATGGATGAACCAGAGAATTTGATTATCAGAAAATTGGAGGAGGCTGACATTGAGTGAGGAGCTGAGTGCAATAGTAGACCATACTGAAGCTTTGGTAGGATATTAATGGCTATGGTGGCTCATTGGGCTTCTACAGTGAAAAGGTGAGATATATATCATAGTCTACAATATGCTAGGACTTTGGGAATTTGGATTTGAACATGTTTGTTTAAAGTGAGCTGATGATCAAGTAGGAGACCTAGATATTATTGTTCTGTGACATGAGGGAGTGGGGGATCCTGTTGGATTGGAAATTACTACTTTGGGAAACTGCTGTAGCTTGTTTGGTGCAAAGAACATTAGAGACCTTTGGTTGGTATTAAAAGTTAAATTGTAATTGTGAAGCCAGCTCCAGATGGTTGTAAAGTTAATCTGAAGATCTTTTTGTAGGGAAGGAGCAGACTTGTTCTCGTTAAGGAGTACAATATCATCAGCATGCAGAAGACATTTATTGTGAGGGAGGTTCCCAAGGAAGGTTGTTTAGGAAGAGTGAATAGGTAATCAGACCTAGAATGGAGCCTTCTGGAACACCTTTGTGAGAAGAGCCAGTAATACAGATGTTGTTAGGTTCAAGGAGTGTGAAGGTATGATTAGAAAGGTATTTTTTGAACCACTGTGTGAAATAGTCAAATATTTAAGTAGCATGAATTTTCTCCTGTTTTACATGATTAAAATTAATAATTTGGGGGAGTGTTTGCATGATTTGAACTGTACCAGAGGGGCTGCAAAAAACAGCTGTAGTAAAGTTTGTGTTACATACCCTTATTCATACAAAAAATGCCTCAAAACCTTTGTGCTAGGAACTGCAAAGTCTGCCAGAGGGAGATGTAAAAAGTACAGTCAGAAGTCCCATCTGTAAATAATGCCTAAACTCTTAAGAAATAATCTAATTTTATTAGTAACAAGTAGCAAATAATATGCCCTAAGCTTGACTTAGACCTCAGCTTGTGAATTCTAGTTCTAATAATTTTGGAAACCTGTGTGACGCATCCTCATACAAGTAGAGACCTTGTCCCCTATCATTAATTCAGAAATTCATGATTTTGGAACTTGCATATTGATGTTTAGATGAAATATGTGCTTATTCTGTTTGCTTTTCAAAGTAAATAGTTTAAATGAAAGGGTGGTTGTACAAAACATTTTGTGCTTCTTGCAAGGAGGGTTAAATATCACCTAATCAGTCAACACTTGGGTAGAAATTGAAATAAATTCAAATACCTGAGACAAGAATTAAGATGTGGTCTGTAGTTAAGGCACAATGAAACATAAAGGCAAGCTATAGAACTTATAATTTTTATCCCAGTACATATTTAGACACTACACTACTTATATTGACGTTTAATGTTCAAGAAAATTTGTCCTTTCCAAATCCATCACTGATCACCATCTTAGTGCTGAAGCATGGATGTGTTCCACACAGCATGGCTGAGCACCAGACTACAAGCTGTACTGGAAATGTGTTATTTTTGGGAAGGGTTCTGATTAGACCTGTTCCTTGGCAGTTCATTATATTTTCTTATTCATGTACAGCAAATCAAAACAAAAGCTCAAAGTATATATAGAAATTCACTGAGCAGCTGGTTTATGAGTATATAATAGTATCTGTGTGAAGTATCAGTGGAAATGAACCTTTGGGGACTTTGGAATTTTGGCATGGTTCACTTTCTAGTTCTGTGGCCCAAGTTCATTATCAGTTCTTACATGTTAACAATCACACACTACAGGTAGCTCAGCTAGGCTTACAATAGTGATCATCTGCACATTAATAAGGAGGTTTGCAAGACTGTGTTTGCAACATTCTGTTAGCTTTTCTACCCTGTCATCTACAGCAAGGCATGTATGAGTGGTAGTCTTATGCTTTTGCACTTAAATGACTGCTGGGTTTTTGCATCACAACGTATAGTGATATATATGATATTAAAGGAATGCAAAGCATGCCAAGTTAGTTATGCAATACTTATAATTTTTCATCACTGTTTAAAACTCTAGTTCAAATAAGTTATCAGCTGCAAGTGCTATATCTATATCTAATTTCCAGAGGTTTTCCAAAAAGGTAAGTCTTACTACTCTAGCACTTCGTAAGAATGTTTGGGTATATGATTTTAGAAATATGATATAACAATTTATGTACACATTTAAATAGTTAAAGTACTACTTTGTGTAATACAAGAGCAGGCCTTATGCTTACATTGTGTTAACTGACTAAGAATCAGAAATAGGCCATGTACTGAATTTGTCATCTTTTTCAAAAAGCCTACAGTGAGTAAATGAGTTGGACTGTGCCTACAACAGGTAAAGCCGCAGGCAGACTGTTTGACAACAGAAGTCAGCTCTTCCAACTTACTTGGAGTCAGAATGTAATGCCTGTGGCAGGCCTTCAATCAGGCTCATTACTGAACATCTATAACATCTTTATTCTTGTTATGTGCTTCTAGGCACAATGCTTTCACCTTGTTTTAATTTGTCAGAAAGTATGTAACTGTAGGAGTCTTAAAAGCAAACATATCAGATTTTTCCTCAGTGATTTTGTAATGTTTTCTTCAAGGTAAAATAAGCTGCCAGTTGGGGAAGAAGTAACTGCTGGTATTCATTTCATGGTGGTTGCCAAAATAGTATGTGTTATTTATTACTCATATGGTAATGTATATATTATGTGTTTGTTGTGAAAGATGTATAAGTTGCAGAGCTATAGCAAGGAAAACTGATGCACTGAACAAGTCCCAAAATGGTGTCCTTTTCAAACCTGAAATTAAAGGCAAAAAAAATAAATAAATAAAGGTTCTGTAACCGTAACAAACAGCTAATGCAGACTCATACTACCAACAACAAAGTAAATAAATTTAAACCATTTTAATATCAGTAGGAACTGTTTAAATAACTGCAGTTGCTGTACTTTCTCACAATCAGCAACTCTCTTTTAAGGCACTGATCCAGCCCATATCAACCTGCACATGGGGCAGCTGCCCTCTTTTGTCCCATGTGACCTACAGTACTGATAAATTGTGAAGGAAGGAATCATAT
This sequence comes from Protopterus annectens, assembly GCF_019279795.1. Classification (NCBI taxonomy): domain Eukaryota; kingdom Metazoa; phylum Chordata; order Ceratodontiformes; family Protopteridae; genus Protopterus; species Protopterus annectens. The sequence goes on along the minus strand of NC_056737.1, from coordinate 1,526,054,148 downwards.
TTCTGCTGCAGAAAATGTTACAATTGAAGATCTCACGTCTGCCTAACATATACTAATATGGTTATACTGTAGTAATCTGATAGCATGAGTCACTCTTTTGACCTTTTTTTTAGTTAGTAGAATACAGAACATATTGCATTAGCAAGCAATTTCATACACAATTTATTTCTGTTATGTTCATTTGGAAAAAATGATCTTCAGAACTATGGCTGCCCAGCCACCAAAGAAGACTGTAAAGACATGCAATGTCCATATAAAGGACAACAGAATATAGTTTAACACAAAGATGGAGGAAAGTTGCTTCTTTTTCCAGCCCATTGACTGCATATGTAAGTGTATGGGTGGGGATCACTTTCAAATTAAGAACCTCATCAAGAATATAACTCAAAAGAAAGGCATCTCAGTTCAGAGGTCACTCCATATTTAACTATTACAAACATCACCGCAGTAGCTGCTTTCCAAATGGAACTTGATCCAGAAATATTAAAAGTATGGTGCAGTGTCAACATACCAGTACACAAATTGTATCAGCCATGCATCTGTGCTGTGAAAAAAATGGCAAAATACATATAGAAGATGGAAGCCCTATCAAAGGCTCAAACACATAAGATTACGTAAGTGTGCAAAGGAATTTCTTGCAAATACTGAAGGAATACAGAACATCATCATTCTATATCACAAATCAACATTTATGTGTGCATACTCAGTGCTAAGGGCGGTCTTCCTGCTAGACTCAGTGAAGTCATGCATTGCCAATACAACAGGAGTAACAGCATCAAACCACTCCTCCCAGTAAACTGTGTGCTGAAAACAATACAAACCTTCAGCAATTAAATGTATCAAGTCATTGGTTTAAACGGTGTCTATACCATCATACTTTAATGATGTCTTCAAGTTGTGACAAGTTAGAATGTGGTATGTCCTCAATATGGCTTACTAGACATGTCTTGCCACTAGCTAGTGACACATGGATTTCCATCTGAGTTGGTGGACAAATTAGTTTTACAAGCCAAATACACATTTACCAACCTCCAAAATACTTCCTCATGAAAGAAGAGTACAGAACCGAACCTTGCCTCCACACCCAACCCAACTAGGTGGAACTTTATTTTCAAGACAGTGACATTTAATTCAGTGTATCTAAAAATACAGCAGAGATTTTTATGTGAGACTCAAGTAATACAATATTGTGATAGCATTGCAGTCTTTACTGCAAGATGGGTTCGTTGAGGAATGGTTACTCATAGCATTCTTTGCAGAAAATTACACAAATGTTATAAAGAACCTCACAGTGATGTAGTCTAAAAGGGACTTTTTCAGTCTTCATAAATAATGAGCTTGTCAAAATCTGTACCCAATTTGAGGCAGGAGTACAGAAAAAAAAATCACTTACGCACTACAGTCCAAGACTTTCTGAACCATCTAAATCCACATATTATATATCAGCAAATTGCATTACTCCAAATGGATTATTCAAGAGCGCTTGTAAAATTAGCTATGCAATTGTAAAGTAATGTTCCAACTCAATTTCTCAATAGATGTGTACAATGAAAAATTACAATATTGTTTTTATTTAATAAAGACCAAACTGGGTTATGATAAATCAGCTGTCGTAAACAGAGTCTGTTGTTTCTTAGTGCTTTAATATTTTTATCACCTTTATTAAATTATCACTTAAGCCATAGGCAAGAGCTTTCAATCTTGTTATACTGGATGGAGTACCAGGGACATTACAACCAAATATCTGCTTTTGTTCCATGCAATCAAATGGCTCTACATCAACCGAAACTTGCAAGATGCCTCACAGATGTACACTTCTGGTGATGGGCAGTACCATCAAGCAATATTAAATCTTGTCCCTGCATTCATTGGAACAGCCATAGAGCAATATGGGTGTTTCTGTGTCCAGTGCTGTCTTCATGTATACCAAATACACTGTGATTAAGGAAGGAACTTGCTAGCTAAAAACTGGAAAATGTCTGCTTGTTGATATACATCAGATGATGGTAGTAATGCATTTACCATTAAATGAACTGCTGAATAAAACAAGTTATAAACATGAGTATGCCTACCACATGGTCAGTGAATTCCTGGCTCATTGCATTCCTAAGTGTATATACTGAATTGTTATAGATGTGCTGATTAAAGTGCATGTCTATAACTTTCTTATATAATCAAAATGACTTTCATGCTTAATTTTTTTGTTGTAAGTGCTACTTTTGTTTTGTAGATGATGCAGATGCAAAAATCCAGGCATTCCTTAATTTTACACTGTTTTTCTTTACATGGTTGTGGGAAGAAACAGAACCTATCTTGGTATTCATTGGATGTAGAGAAGAGAATTAGTTATGGACAAGACACCAGTCCATCATTGGATACACATACACATACTACTGACAATATAAAAAATTACCAATACACCTCATCTTATGTTTTATTTTGTTAATAATTCATTGACTAGGGAAACATGATGATCCAACGGTACTATTTCCAGACATACCTTGTGTGCAGAAATATTAACATTCAGTCCAAAACAGTATGACTTAATTATACTGAGAAAGAGAGACAATGGTAGTAAATACAGGAGGCTGCAACAGACAAAGTCTGACGCATCATTTCACAATTGGTAAAATGTTATAAAATTATCAATTTCCATATTATTGATGGCAGCAAAAGACCAAATCAGTTCATCCTTATCATTATACAACTAAATACTGCTAGAATGTAGGTGATATTTATAAGATTATGAGTAGATATGATAATAGGGAATGAAATGGTTGAGGGTCATTCTGGTTCCTATATGTGTGGAAAGGAATCCCAGGTGTTGGGTCCTATAATAAAAAATTATGGTCTGTTATGTAAAGTCTGCTTTGTAGCCAACTGAGAAAGAAGGCATTACCTTCACGAAACTTGAACTGGAATAATAAGTAATAGGTTTCTGTTTTCTGTCAATGGAGAGGGTTTTGGATTTGAGAAATTTGTAGAGGAAAGAGACAAAATATAGGTAAAGGACACCCTTTGACAAAAAGCAGATGACCTTACGAAAGACTAAATAATGATCTTGAATTCAAACTGCTAAAATGTGTAAACCTGTATACTTGATTTAATACAGTTTGTGTGTATGGTATTTAGGGCAGCTTGAGACAATGGTGGTTAGACTGTATTCAGACTTAGTAAGGACTATTCCTTTTGATGTTTCTTATCCAGACAGTGGAGAAGAATATTGATATTTTACCTCACAAGATAAGATTTTATTTATGTTGAGTGTGGTTTGCTAAATCTGATATTTAAAGAGGACAGAGTCATGCAAATTAAATCCAACATTCAATCCAACTAATTTGAAGTTAGGGTGCTATGTAAAGAGAGTTAAGAGGGACAGTAACTGACTAATTAATTAAAATTCAATCACAGGGACTTTCCAGATCATTCTATTTGAATATTAAAACAAAATGTCTCCTGTTAGAAGTACTTTATTGTCCTTTGAAGCATGCCATCAGTGAAAGTCCAGAGGTTTTATGATGCTTTACTCAGTTCATAAATCATTTCAGAGATGGAATAACATATCTTAATTCAGAATGGATTATCATATTTTGTTATTGATACGTTTTTTAATTATTTTAATTAAAGATGATATAATTGCTATGGGGCTGTATTCTGCAGTCCATTTTGGGACTGCATTTCAGCTGGAATGATTTTAGGATGAAATTTTTGGAAAGCTTAATAAACCATAGCAAGAAGTAATCAGGACTAGGTGAACTGTGGCTGGAGATTGTTTCCAGTACTTTATGTTTTTCCTATGTGCCAGGAAACTACCGTACTCAGTGAAAATGTAAGTAGATAAAGGGAGGATGTCTAAGCTTTGCAAAGAAGGCACTCAATCCTTGCTCGTGTAAAGTGATACAAACAAAATGTATTCGGAGTAGTGGTATGAATATATGTGTCAAGATTTAAACATGGTGCAAGGGCTATTGTAGCAAGGTGTTCAGACAAAGAGATGGAATGCAGACTTTGAAAGCAGGGCTTTAGCATGATTTTTTTTAGTTTTATGCCATTTTTACAGAATATAATCCCAATTCCTAAGTGTAGTCAACTCTAAAACCACTCTTAGAATCCCAGACTCAAAATAAAATAAAGAAAATACTCATTTAGCTGTGAGATATAATAACGCCAACATTTCCAGATGATATAAAACTTGCAACATTTCCAGACAAGTTGAGTAATATAATACCCCCAACATTTTCAGACATGATGAGTAATAATACTTCCAGAATTTCCAGACAAGCTGAGTAATATAATACCCCCAACATTTTCAGACATGATGAGTAATAATACTTCCAGAATTTCCAGACAAGCTGAGTAATATAATACCCCCAACATTTTCAGACATGATGAGTAATAATACTTCCAGAATTTCCAGAAAAGCTGAGTGATATAGAACCTCCAACATTTCCAAGGCTTGAACTAAGGCCTTTAACCAGTTGGCTGTGCTTGGTATATCTCTGATAGGTGACATCCAGATGGCATCATCACATACATGTCCAAATCACCACAACTGTCTCCTCTCAACCCCGAGGAGCAGTAGTCCTATTCCATGATTCTTCCAGATTACCATGATTCCTACCCTGTACTGCACTGCCTGTAAAACAGACACCAGTTTCTCTCACCTTTTTTGTCATCACACAGAGGATACATGACAGTTTACTGTAGAATGCTTGTGGAAAGTGTTAAAATAATAGAGGATCCCTGGCCTGTACTGTGTAGGATAGGGAGGACGAGTACAGACTGACAAGTAAATGGTCAGCTCCTTCCTGTGTCTTAGCTCTGACTAGCCAAAAGGCCTTTTGCAATGTCTGTAGTACCCCCTACAACAACACTCATTGGTTGTTGAATCTTCTGATCTGCCTTCACACATGAAGAAAACTCCAACTCACAAAATCAGCCATTTGGGTAGCATTTCTAATTTCTGTTGCAGAGAGAAATCTAGTTTTATAATACAGAACCACATCTTCTGATTTGGAGGTTGTGATTTTTATCACTCAGCAGTGAACTACTTCACTGCAAACTGGAAATCAGAGTCTAATGAGATCAGGAGAACAACATCATCTTCAAGAAACCAAATGCAATTTTTACATCAACAAATGGAAAACCCATTTCACTTTAGTGGTATCTTATAACATACCAGGGAATACCATGCATGGAGGGCATTCTGGAGGAGTCCTATGCACACCTTGAACATATTCAGTTCAATATCAAGAATATAGACACAACTTTTTCTTTCCGCAAATACAAGGATTGAAAGGCATACAGGAACAGACCAGGAACCCTATGCGATTGTAATACCTTCCACAAGACATTCTAGGGGAAACCTCCTGTATGTGATAAAGAAATTTCCACTATAAAGCTGAGAACAAAAAATCTGACTCATAAGCTAATTGCATGGGAGAAACTGAAATCTTTACTAGAGAAATATTAAATGATTTCCTTTTGTATGTATACATTGTTATGGACATTATATATTGTTTATTATATTTGTTTCTGTACATAGTTTGTTTGATCTTCGATTTATAAAAAGGTAAAAAACATATTTGAAAAAAAAGAACAGTTTATGCCATTGCACATATGTTGGGTATATTAGATGCCACACCCTAGAAGCCAGTGGAACATACAGTGACTTACTGATAGGCTATAGCACTTGGAAGGTATACAAGCTAGAATAGACCTGACAGTCATAGGAAATATAGGTAATGCACCCTCTAGTTTTTCATCTGTTCACTTAACTTAGATAGCACATAGTAGCATATAGCATGGTACATGTTACTTAGCTGTGCTTTTCAACTGGGTTTTGCACATTTATTTCTGCTGTCATTGTATTTGCATCATTTGCATTTTTACATTGAATTCATACTACATATCTTGCAATGTATCCCTATTTCTTGTCTACCTTTTTGTCAGTATCGTGTATTTTAAAATTATTTTGTGATGTCTGCTATTTTATTAGTACTGTTTTATTTTGCATTTCTGTACATCAGCTGTCATGGCAATACAAGTGGCTATACCCAGTCCCACCCATCCCCAGTAACACCCAATAGCCATGACACCCATGGAGAGCCAGATACCTTCCTCCCCTACTATTAGTGGTGCATCACCATCTGGGAGAACTGCTGTTTCCACCAGTGGTTTTGCCAGTCATGTATCATTTGTCAACCATAGACAACTGGCAGATACAGTTGGGGGGGGGGGGTGAACTGGCATTTTAAAGCTTGCATTGTCCACCTGAAAAGACTCCTCTTGTGGTTTGTGGAGAGTCATACCAAGTTAGTTGTGACCTCACCACCTCATCTGCTGGTGTTTGGCATCCCTTTGAGGAAGATATAAGCTGTGTGGTTTGGTAGATATATCCACATTATGCCTCATCCCATTTTCCACTCTCTTTTATATCTTTTCCCTCCTGTATTTGTTGTGTGGTTCTTCTCATCACCGTTACCCTGCCTTTGTTGGTCCGATGTCTATAACTCTAATGTCATCCCACTCCTTCAAAGAGTCAGTCTATGATATGTAACTGTGAGTTTGCCACTGCTGCATAACTCCCCTCTTACCATACCTTTATCTTCCCTGACATCCTTCCCCAACTTTCCTTCTTTGGAAAGAGAAAATAGAGACCTGCCCCCAAAAATATTGCCCTTCCTTTCTTTCCACCATCATACTAATTCCTTCTCTGTTTCCTTTATGTAATTCCTTCTGCTTCCTTTCTCCTTTATTCTACCGTCCTATACTACTGTTTCTAGTCCTTTATCTGGACAAAAATATATTCAAGTTCTGCTTTTGTCAGTTTTGCATTCATGTGAACATGGTGAGGGGGTGCTCATTTTGTTACATGACAGCTCACCCTTTCCACAGGTCTGACTTCTGCCATGGGCAGGACTGCTAATTATCTGCTGCTTGACCTCGGAATGTTCATATTGTTACTTGATAATGAGGTTTAGAATGCATCACACCCAGACAGTAAAGATGGCTGACATGTTTCTGAATCCCATGTTCAATCTAAAACACAGGGTGACTAAACAAAAGAAAATAACTATGTGCAAAATTTACAAACTAATATGAAAAAAAAATAACTTGCAGAACAATACTGACCTGATAGTGTTTCTTTTAATAGAAATAAAGATACAATCTGACAGGAATTATGCTTACAATGTAAAGTAGATTCTCATACCATATTTTTAGCAACATGTAATTCCTTTGTGCTCAAACAGGATGAAAACATAATTTTGTGTAAAAGAACTAGTTATTAAAACAAGTATGAATTTACAGAAATTTGAAATAGAGGTTTACATAATATAGGTTTAATCGGTGAAGACTGTTTTAGTTTTACTGATTAATTTGTATGCCTTTAGCTATTTTTAATGATAACATTTGTGAAGTTTTTCTTATTAATTTAGAGCCTATATTCTGATTTATAATACTTTAGTATGGAGAAAATAACTATTAGTTTGCCTAGGATTTCCCTTATAACATACTGATGTGTTTTATTCAAAATAAATTGCCATGTTAGAATTTGTTGCATCAATCACAGATATCTTAGACTATTTTTAAATTCATATTAACTTCCCTATTCAGCTTAAATCAGATTTGAGTAATAACCAATGAATGCAAGAAATTGATGAATAGATTATTCACAGTGTGATCCATAGATTTTTGTCCCATAAACCTGAACAAGGAGCACAGCTTGTTTTCTTAAGAAACTGAAGAAGTATGACCACACAGAAAAGTAGGTGTTACAGGATCAGTTAGTCCATCAACTACAGTTAGTTATAGCTACATTCCATTTGTGTTAACAATACTTAGCTTTACTTACAGTATTAAATATAACTATTAAAATATATAATGAAATGCAGATTAGAGGCTGGCTGGATAACATTAGCAGTCATAGCCTCATCTCAGTCTAATGAACAGACAATAGTAACATTACTTTAAACAGTTATAAAATCATTTGATCAATAAACTGACACCTAAAAGCTTGAGTAAGAACCCATCTAAGAATGTAATATTAGAATGACAATGATAATGCACACAAGGATCAACAAACATGTACATTATTTTGTTCAAAATGTGACTAAATTTTATCTTGAATTCTCAATAAATTGCTCCAATATATCACTCAAGTGGGTTTAGTGATTAAAAAAAACTTTTACCTATATCCCTTTTTGGTGAGCAGATTTCAATCCATTTGGATTTAATAGTTTTTTTGTGGTCAAATTACTAATGAATGAGATAGAACAGATCTCCTATCAAATAGCAACTTGAAACTTTGCTTCAATCTATGTAAAAACCTAGAATAACTGGACATTCACATACCATATGTGCTCATATCCCTAATATCTATTGTTGAGACCTCAACAATCCAGGGGAGTCAATAAAAACAGATGAAGATATTCTTGGGTGAAAAAAATCAGTATGCACTAATTTCTAACCATAAACCCTTCTCTTTGTGAAAGACATAACTTGAGCAAGAAACTTGTTTTAGTCATTTCAGTAAATGGCCTACCTCTGTAGGGAATGACCCCTTGAGCTCTCATTTTCCATCCAGGAAGTGAGCTCATAAAACAGTGCATTACTTGGATCTGTATTCAGGTAATGTAAAGAATCACCATTTATAGCATATACTAATATTGCAGGTTTTCAAATGAAAATATAAAATACAACAGGCAGGAACCGAAAAAAAAAAAAAACAGTTTAATACTTCTCCAGCACTTTGGCACAGCCTTCAAGGAGTACATAAAAATAAGAAAGTAGCACCCTTCCTTAAATAAACATTCATATACTACAATTAATCAATTAAAACAATAAATTCAAATCAACAGTTTTGTTCAGAAACCATGTATAAAAAGAACAAAATCCAATAAAACCAAAACTCAGAAGTGCATAAAAAAGAAGAATAGTCCAGTCCTCGGTGCAGTTCCAACAATTTAATCCACAAATAGTAAAAACACAGCAAGATGAGCGCTTTCATCTTAGACACAAGACTTCATCAGATATCACCATGAAAAAACACATTCATTATATAGTAAAATCAATCAGGACATAATTAGTCCAATAAATCAGTCCTGAAACTAATAAGACAATTAATTAAATGATGTAAAACCATTGCACAAGAACTCCAAGAAGCCCATCAATAATACCCTTTTACACCTGAAGGGCTTTCAACATTAATACAGGTTTTATAGTAATGTATTCATTTAAACCAGGAAATGCATTAGATTTTAACCTTAGCTGCTATATTAAATCTTTATTTAACAGCACATTCTTCATATCCCCTCTACTTCGATTAATCTTAACAACATCTATAATATCAAATCTAAAATTATTAAAATTCACACAATTTAATGAATGTTTGTACAATGCACTTGTTTCTTTCTTTTATTTTATGTCATAGAGGTATTCATAAAGCCTGTCTTTCAAAGACCTTACTGTCTTTCCGACTCAGAATGCTGAACACCCTCCACAAACAGCCAGGTAAACTAACATTTTTGTATTGCAATTACCCTTACAAAAAATAGTTTTACTCCTCAGTCCATTTTGTAAAAACATAAATTCATCCTTAATAATATATGGGCATTGTTTGCACATTCCACAAGGAGTAGTTACCATTTAACTTTAAAACTGTTTGTATCAATATATTCAAACTCTTTTTTTGAAATTTTTACCAGTCCTAAAGATGAATATAGGTTCTTGCCCTACCACTTTGTACACTTCTTTATTTACTTTTAACATACTCCAGTTTGCCTTACTAATATCCATAAAGGACCCTGTCAACTGGTTAAATTCCACAACACATGCCTTATGATACTTCTTATCAATTCCCTTATTCATTGGTTTATCTGGGACATTGCCCAAAAGAGGCTTATATTTGGAACCTCCAGGCTTTGTATACTTCATCCAGGATTACAAGGGTGTCATTCTTGGGGTACCCTCTTTCCAAAAACATTTCCTTGAGTTTTAAAAACTCTCCAATGAGGTCTTCCTTTTTTGAGGTCATCCTGGCAATTCTAACTGCTTGCCCCTTAATCAAATTATTTTTCTGGCTCTGAGGGTGGTTACTGGAGTAGAGTAGGCAACTGTTGTACCAAATATCTTTTCTATAAATTTTGGACTTAAAACCTTCTTTGGTCTGAAATAAGGTTAAGTCCAAAAAATTCATACTCTCCTTCTCCCATAAGTATGTAAACTTAAAAAAAAGTGGTGCAACCATTAAGGTATTTCATGAACAAACCAGCACTTTTTCCATCCCCTTCCCACAAAACAAATATATTGTCCAAGAATCTTACATACAGATGTATATACTTGATAAAGGGACTATTAAAAACATAACAAACAGTGTTCCCACCCCAGCATGACCAAATTAGCATAAGTGGGGGCACATGCTGCCGCCATAGCTACTCCACTGACTTGTTGGTAGTATTGCCCCTGGAAGTGGATATAGTTGTTATGAAGAACCACTTCCATAAGTTCAGTGATCAGGTCAATCCTGTCAGCAGACAAGGTGGAAAACTTACATGTCACAAAAGTACTGATGTCCTTCCTGCATAGGGATACTCATAAATAAGTCTTTAACATCGATGGTTAGGAAACTAAGACCTTCCTTCTAAATTTCAGAAGTTAATTTGATTAAAAAGTCCCACAAAACCTTTATCAAATCATCCTCATCATCATCATCATCATCTTCTTCTTTCGGCTGTTCCCGTTAGAGGCCACCACAGTGGATCATCAGTTTCCATTTCTTCCTGTCCTCTGCATTTTCCTCTGCACACCAACCACCTGCATGTCCTCTCTCACCACATCCATAAACCTTAACTTAGGCCTTCCTCTTTTCCTGTTACCTGGTAGCTTCATCCTTAGTATCTTTTTCCCAATATACTCAGCATCCCTCCTCAGCACATGTCCAAACCAATGTAATCTTGCCTCTCTGGCTTTGTTTTCAAACCTTCCAACCTGGGTTGACCCTCTAATATACTTATTCCTAACCCTGTCCACCCTCGTCACACCCAGTGAAAATCTTAACATCTTTAACTCTGCCACATCCAGCTCAAACTCCTGCCTTTTTGTCAATGCCACTGTCTCCAACCCATATAACATAGCTGGTCTCACTACCCTCTTGTAGACCTTCCCTTTCACTCTTACTAGTACTCGTCTGTCACAAATCACTCCTGACACTCTTCTCCACCCACTCTATACTGCCTGTACTCTCTTCTTCACATCTCTTCCACACTCACTATTACTCTGAACTATTGATCCCAAGTATTTAAACTCATCCACCTTTGCCACCTCTACTCCTTGCATCCTCACCATTCCTCTATCTTCCCTTTCATTCGCACACATATATTCTGTTTTAGTCCTGCTGACCTTCATTCCTTTTCTCTCTAGAGCATATCTCCATCTCTCCAGGATCATCTCCACCTGTTCCTTACTCTCACTACAGATCACAATGTCATCTGCAAACGTCATAGTCCATGGGGACTCCTGTCTGATCTCGTCTGTCAACCTATCCATCACTATTGCAAATAAGAAAGGGCTTAGAGCTGATCCTTGATGTAATCCCACCTCCACCTTAAACACATCTGTCACTCCCACTGCAGACCTCACCACTGTCACACTACCCTCGTACATATCCTGTACCACTCTTACATACTTCTCTGACACTCCTGACTTCCTCATACAATACCACAACTCCTCTCTAGGCACCCTGTCATATGCTTTCTCTAAGTCTACAAAAACACAATGCAACTCCTTCTGACCTTCTCTGTACTTCTCCATCAACACTCTCAGAGCAAACATTGCATCTGTAGTGCTCTTTCCCGGCATGAAACCATACTGCTGATCACTAATCATCACATCCTTTCTTAACCTAGCAACCACTACTGTTTCCCATAACTTCATACTGTGACTGATCAATTTAATCCCTCTGTAGTTACTACAGCTCTGCATATCACCTTTATTCTTAAAAATCAGTACCAAAACACTTCTCCATTCCTCAGGCATCCTCTCACTTTCCAAGATCTCATTACATAATCTGGTTAAAAACTCCACTGCCATTTCACCTAAACACCTCCATGCTTCCACAGGTATGTCATCTGGACTTTCCATTCTTCATCCTCTTCATATCTATCATTACTTTCTCCTTGCTAATACATTGTACTTCATGATTCACTATCCCCACATCAACCAACCTTCTCTCCCTCTCATTCTCTTCATTCATCAACCCCTCAAAGTGCTCTTTCCATCTGCTCAACATACTCTACTCACTTGTGAGTACATTTCCCTCATTATCCTTTATCACCTTTACCTGCTGCACATCTTTCCTAGCTCAGTCCCTCTGTCTAGCCAATCAGTACAGGTATTTTTCTCCCTCCTTAGTGTCCAACCTTTCATACAACTCTTCATATGCCTTATCCTTAGCCTTTGCCACCTCTCTCTTTGCCATGCACCTCATCTCCTTATACTCCTGTCTACTTTCTTCATCTCTCTGACAATCCCACTTCTTCTTTGTGAACCTCTTTCTCTGTATACTCTTTTGTACTTCCTCATTTCACTACCATGTCTCCTTGTCATCCTTCCTCTGTCCAGATGTCATACCAAGCACCTTTCTAGCCATCTCCCTTACTAGCTCTGCTGTAGTTACACAGCTATTTGGTAACTCTTCACTGCCACCCAGTGCCTGTCTTAACTCATCCTTGAACTCCACCTCACAATTACCCTTTTTCAATTTCCACCATTTGATCCTTGGTGCTGCCCTCACACTTCTCCTCCTCTTCTTGATCACCAATGTCATCCTACAAACCACCATCCTATGCTGCCTAACTACACTTTCTCCGATCACCACTTTACAGTCTCCAGTCTCCTTCAAACTTGCCCTCCTACATAAGATATAATCCACCTGTGTGCATCTTCTTCCACTCTTGTATGTCACCCTATGCTCCTCCCTCTTGTTAAAATATGTATTCACCACAGCCATGTCCATCTTTTTTGCAAAATCCACTACCATCTGACCTTATGCATTCCTTTGTTTAACACCATACCTACCCATCACTTCCTCATCCCCTCTGTTCCCTTCACCAACATGCTCATTGAAATCTGCTCCAGTCACCACTCTCTCACCCTTGGGTACAGTCATCACCACTTCATCCAACTCACTCAAAATTGTTCTTTCTCATCCATCACACACCAATCCTTTATCAAATGGTCGGCCTTAAATACAATTTCCTTAGTCCAATGGTCAATGTATACCACCAAAAGATGTATTTTCAAACCTCTCACAGACACAGTAGGTCTAAAAGGTGGATCTTTAATACATTTGTGCACTTTGGGCACTCCAAAACTATTGGGAATAATGGGATTACATTGTTTCAAAAAATAATGAGTTTGCCCATCATTTCTACCCTCCAGTAAGTACTCCTATAGTAAAGAGTCAGTCCTACCGTAAACTATTAGAATCTCATTCTTAGAGACTGGAGAGTAGGTGGCATTATCTAACAATATATTAGTCATGGCGTTATTATATTCCTCCTTACCAAAAGGTATCACCCCCCATCAGGTTTCATTATCTGCAAACTCATATCACTTTTTAACTCCTCAAGTAATGAGTTAGAAAAACTATTTTTATTCCTACTTTCATAATAAGCCTTGTATATCTCCTCAGTGACAAATTTTTCAAGCATTAAAAATGCAGGATGTAAGGGTGGATTAATTGTACTACTCTTATGCAACTCTGTACTGTGTGCTTCCTCAACAATGGTTCTTTTGTTGAAACACATCCCCAAATTTAATTTCCTTAAGTAGAGTTTAAAATCTACCAGCATACTAGCTACATCTCCCTACCTAGTTGGGAAAAACTTAAATCCCCTGGAGAAAATAGCAAAATTCTCCTTGTTAAGGGTAACAGAAGTGTAGTTAAAATTTTTAAATCCTTTAAATTCTACACCGATACCATCTGTCCCTTCTTGTATAACAATTTTGTTTTCTTTCCCACTCTCATCCAACCCTGACTTTCCTTGTTCATAACATTTTCTTAAAACTGCCCCGAGTCCAGATTGTACCGAGTTTTGTTGGCCAACCTTTCTGACCATCTCAATGTAAAAAATCCTTCATTGTGTTCAGGAAAAGAATCTAATTCATCCAAACCCCTGTGTGTATTAGTACTAAAAGCTTCTGTGTGTTGATGGTCATTGTTCATCTTGCTGTGTTTTTACTATTTGTGGATTAAATTGTTGGAACTGCACCGAAGATAGGGCTAGTCTTCTTTTTTATGCACTTTCATGTATAAAAAGAAGTTATTATATAAAGAAAGTGTGTTCATTTTGAAATTTAACACTATGTGTCCTAGAGGCTCATCTTAGAGTATAATTGGAAGTTGTTGATTTGAATTAATTGTTTTAATTGGTTAACTGAAGCATATGAATGTGTATTTAAGGAAGGTGTTGCTGTTTTATTGTTATGTACTCCTTGAAGGCTTTGCCGAAGTGCTGGAGAAGTATAAAACATTTTTTTTTCAGTTCCTGGCTGTCGTATTTTATATTTTTTACTTTGTGTGGTTATTTATTTCAAATGAAAATAAACTGAGGTTGCTGAAGAGGGTGCTCCCAAGTCCTCTGTCATATATCCCACCATCTCTACCAGGGAAAAATTTCAAGCCCTATGGGAAATGTTATTCTGACAACAATAGGTGATATTAGATGAAAATGATCAATAAGTACTTCCGAAGACTGCATAGTTCCTCTACATTGGTAAAATATTGTATTTTTAATGCAATATACCAATTTATTCAGTGCAAGAATGGAATTAAAAGGGAAATAAAAGAAATAAACCATACCATTAAAGAAAATAATCATACAGCTGTGGTATTAAATGGAATGAATTTAAACAGGAAATTCATGATTTAGAACTTTTACTTTTGGAAAAAAAATGTATGTACAGGAATGATTTTTGAAACACTGTTTAAGGTTTATATATAAATATATATATATATATATATATATATATATATATATATATATATATATATATATATATATATATATATATATATATATACACACACACACACACACACACACACACACACACACACACACACACACACACACACACACACACAATTAGGAATTCCAGGAATCTATCACTTTCATAATTTTAGAAGTGTGAGGAAAGGCAGGCTTACATCCATTTATGTGATGGATGGCATAAGTGCTAATCATCTTTCCCACGGCTCTAATTTTGAGATTTTTTTCTGTGTTAATTCAGGGGAAAGATGTCAAAATTCAAACTTTTGATTTTTATAGCTCTCTGACTATAATAAAAACAAAGAAATGTTCATAGGCACTGAGAAGATCAGCATACTATAGAAATACATTTTTATGGCTCTTAGTGTAAAAACTGTATTCTAGGGGACTCATAATCTACCAAATATTGACTGCCTAAAATGATAGCCACCAAAATATTATAGCAATAATCCATGGCTAGGTGTGGGTAATGCTAGATTTACCACAGTTGGTATGGTTTGGTCATGAGGGTGATACGCATTTCAGTTTCAGACTTTCTTTCCTTCTGATTAATTCATATCTACCACCTAACAATAGAAAAAAAGTTTGGCCACTCAATGATACTTTAGTAGTCAGACTTTTACTCTTGGTATATTCTCAATTTACAGCAGGCACGCTGCTTGGGCTGACCAATCAGTGTGCTCATTTTTGAATGTTAATGGACAGTCGTTGTATAATAGAAAATATTTCATTGTTAGTGTTCTTTTCATCTAGTTAATTCTCAGCAAATACATTGTCTGAATAGGAATAAAAGATATGTGAGGTGTTATTATATTAACATCTACAGAAATAAAGACATGTAATGTAGACAACAAAAGATAATTGGTAAATTTGGATCATGAAATAGTTAAATGCAATACTGATTGTCTGGTAAACAGAAAATATTAGATTAAGTCAGAGGAAAACAATTTCTAAAAGACAAACCTTGACTATATAGGAAATTAAATAAAAAATCTGGACTTTGTCAGAGGGTTTTAAGGGGTTAGAAAGAAATGTGTATCATATTTTATAGAACAAGACTTTCAATAATTGTTTTGTTTCACTTAGATAAAATTATAAAAGAGATTAAAAATGACCTCCATGGATGACTACTAGTATTAGAAGGTAAATAAATCAAAGGAAGAGACATTAGGAAAAAAGAAAATATCTTACAGAGAGAATTTTGGTCAGTTATAAAGAATATGATAGGAAAGAGGCATTTCTGTAAAGAAAACAAAAGGGAGTATGACATAGCCCTTATTAACAGTGTGAGGGATAATAATAAACCCTTCTTACTGTATATTTTGAGTCGTTGTAAAGATGAAAATATTAATTTTAATATTTGCAAAGGAAATTATACTATGATGAATCCTCAATAAATTGTAGAGTGATATGTTTATGTTTTCTCTCAGATATCTAATGATAAGAAATGGTGAACGGAGGAAAAATGAAGTAGCTGAAACATATATAGATGCCTGTAAATCATCGAGAAGTCAGTTAGAAAGTTTAGGTTAACAAAAAAAGATATAGTTCCAGGTCCATATAGCTTAAATGGAATCTTTCTTTCTAATATTCCAGAATGTCAGGTGGTTTGTTTAATATTCCTTTTTTCAGAAAATATTACAATTTGAGGTAATTCAATTTCAGTGGAAGGTTGCTTATGTCAACACTAGTCATAAAGGTGGAAGCTATGTAGTAATAATTATAGACCCATCAGTCTCATAAGTTTGGATCATAAAGGTTTGGAGAACATATTAATGAGTGTGATGAATAAAATGAAAACATTTCTTAATGTGATTTATATTGGCATGGTTTTCTAAAGGGAAAGATCTCCTGTAGCAAGTTTGATTCATTTTTATTCAGATGTGGTACAAGCCAAAAATAGTAATATTTCACTAGATGTTATATATCTGAATCTAAAAAAGATATTTGATATGGTGCTTCACTAGTCTATTAGGTCAATTAAGTTTATGGTTTTCGTAAACATGCAATTTGTTGGATCAAAAACTGGGTGGGAGTAATACAGCT
Organism: Protopterus annectens; assembly: GCF_019279795.1. Lineage (NCBI taxonomy): Eukaryota > Metazoa > Chordata > Ceratodontiformes > Protopteridae > Protopterus > Protopterus annectens. Next base: position 1,526,037,049 of record NC_056737.1, on the reverse strand, counting down.
AAAATATGCATGCAAGGAGTGATTGCTCAAGAATACAATATAAATAGAGGAGTTTGTCAAGTTTCCATATTGGTACTAGTCCTCTCTTATATATTTATGTCTATATTATCAAAAGTGAGGAGTTGTTGGCTTAGAAAATTTGCAGATAATGTGTAAATAGCAGGCTTTGTTTCCTCAGTAAACAATCAGATGTTCCTTTAAAGTTACTGAGATAAATAATTTGAATGGGTACAATTAAATATGTGAAATGTAATAATTTGTAATGTAAAGTATCGTACTTTGTTAAATTAAAATTGGTTATTTATGACCTTTGGACTTCTTTAGTATAAGGAAATGCAAATAATTTGTTGATTTGGGAGTAACAATAAATCTAAACCATAGCCTCTTGGATATGTGAATAATATACTGAGAAGGTGATGATCAATCTTAACACATTGACTTAGAACTATATTGTAAAGATATTTCAGAATATTTGGCCTAATTTACAAAAGCAACATTAAGACCAACAATGGAGTATTGTGTAGGTTTAACATATATTCAAGAGCTTATATTACAAAGTTAGAGAAATATTCTTCACAAAAAGTAAAGGGTGTTGGAATGTTAAATTATTAGGATTGATTAAAGAAACTTAATTTACCTTTGGTATGGTACAGTTAAAGGAGACTTAATTCATATATATACATATTTAAACAGTGAATCCTTCCAATACGCCTTGGATAATTTATTATTGAAGCATGATAAGACAATGCTAAATAACTATCTGTTATTGGATTTGAAGATTATGACTACCAAATTAAATAGAGGATATTTTCATTTTAGACCAAGTTAAAGATGGAATATGTTTATTGATGTAAGACTGTAAGAAAATGTAAATTCTTTTAAAAGGAGGCTGGATTAGTGGTGCAGAGAACCTTTTCAATGGACCTTAAATTCATGGAGATTGGTTGGCGTTGACCTCATGTGAAGTCTCATAATATTTAAAAATGCTGTAACATTTTAGCATTGCAAGGATACATTTGTACCCTTAAAATCAAAATTTACAGAGTAAGCGTGTTTCTACTTTCAGGGCCTGAGTATCCCAACTCTCACCACTGGAGTACCTAACAGAGATTCACAATCTGACAACATAAAAAGATCATAGGCGGTTACTAGGCTATTGGCCCTGATGCCCTTATAAGCCTAGCCAAGAGTTTAGCCCATGTTTAGACAAGTCAGCACCCAAAGCTCCTGTCCAGCAAGGACACCAGTGGAATCCCAGGGGTGTATTTTCTATTTCCCATCCAGTTATCCAGGTTGCGCTTAGAAAGGGATAATGAAGTACTCTGTTTGACATGGTGATGGAGTCTATTCCACAGATGGGGGAGTCTCTGGGACACAAATCTGTTCTACTAACAAGTCCTTTTGATATCACAGACCAGGTTGAGGTCGCACATATAAGTTGCTCGAATGGAGCTTGCCTTTTTAATATTCAGCAGTCCCGTCAAGGTGGGGTCTGAGATTGCTCTGTATGCCAGACAGAGGTCACCTCTGAGGAGTCTGCATGAAACTGAGTAGAGGGACATGGCTTTTAGCCTATCTGTGTAAGGTAGATGTTTGAGGTCCTGGATTCTTTTGGTGAGAAACCTCTGTGGTCTCTCCAGCTGCTGCATGTGCTTTGTGAGGTACATGCCGAAGGGGGCAATGTACTCATAATTGGTCTTATAAGGGAGGAATACAGGGATGTTATGACTTCTTTGTCCCTGGATAAGATACCCTTTCTTATGAGGTGGGCCATGTAGAAAGTGTTCCGTACAATGGAAGCAGCATGGTGGTCAAAAGTCAGGTTGCTATCAGTCTGGGTGCCCAAATCCCTCACTACTGATTGTGTACTTAGGATGTTGTGATTAATGTGATAATATGTGGGGTCATCACTCTCCCCAAAGGGGCTGATGATGCATTTTTTGGTATTCAGCTTGATGCCATGTTTCTGGCACCAGTCATTTGTTTGGGTGGGACCTTCTTGGAGGATGTCCACATTGCTTGTTGAATTCATGACTGCACCCAGCTTGCAGTCATCTGCAATTTTGGTCAGCCATAGCCCACTGGTTTTGGCCTGCACCTCAGAGAAGTATATCCTGAATAACAGAGGCCCCAAGACTGATCCCTGGGGAACGCTGCTCGTTACTGGTCTAGTGCTTGAAGAGGCTTCCCCTGTTTTGATTAGGTGGGTTCTGTCAGTGAGCCAGTTTGCTACCCATCTGGTAACATATGAATTGAGGAAAGAAAGAGCTAACCCATTCATCATTTTAGTATTGTAGTGCTAACCAGTATTTCCATTAGCTTTAATGGTGACCAGATTCAGGAAAGAACTCATCTATTCAATTCTCTTAGTCATCCTTAAAAAGAACCCATATATAACATTGCATTAGATGCTTATAGTTATACTGGTAGACTTTGACTGGTAGACTTAATTAGCTCCCCATACATCCTTTGGACAATGGTCACTATTAGATTTCTAGTATCTGCCAGTGAACTCATCAAGTTTCCAAAAAAACAGATATGAAAGGATTTCATTCAATATCACACTGGGCTATAGTTGGGGTATAAGAGTAAGGTTACCAGAATGACATACTGTCTTTCATAAACTTACCTTTTTTATATAGTGTCCAGACCATCAGGAAAGTGATTTGAGGATGCCTTAACAACAGTACTGTCATATGTCAACAATACAACTCCTTTTCCTCCTTACATTTCCATAAGTCCCTTCATTAATGGGTTATTGGTACAATAATTCAGGATATCTTCTATGGATTATACAACAAAACAAACCAAATTGGTCATAGTGGGAAACCTTATCTCACTCCTTTTCATATTCTCAGAGCAAAAGAAACATGCAACACATCTTGACCAATACTATAGAGTCATCATCAATAAATTTATTTGTGCTCATTTTTCCCACTGTGAGATAGTCATAAGCCCCCTCCTGGCAACTCAGCACATTCATTAGCCATCGCCAACGTGAGGGCTTATTAGGAAGGATTGTCATTCATTTAAGCATCAGATGGGGTTTTAACTTTCTTTCTTTATGTGGCCATATCCCCACATACACTTGATTGTTGACCGCACTGGTATTTTTTACTGTTTTGCAATACACATGATGTTTTCCTTAAGTGTAACGAAATGTAATTAAACTGATTGATCCTTAGGTGCAATTATGGGAAGAAATTGTTTGAGTGTTACTGCCTATGCTCCAATAAAAATCTTGTAATCCAAATTTAGAATGGACATTAATTATTGGAGTGTGGTAGACCTTTGTCTGGTTTGAGTAATTAAAGCCTATTTCCTGGAGGCTGGGATTGGTTTTCATATGCAAATAACTATCATGCCTAGCAGAACAAAAGAAGTGCAACTAGATGATTCTACCTATATACTTCATAAGAAAGCATCTGGGCCTGGGATTTAATAATTTTAACTTGGCAGTACCACTTGTTCATTCCTCACTATTAGATTATTAAGTAGATCCTGAGCTTTTTCGTTCATTCATTCAACCCTTTGAGAGATATTTCAAGGAAAGAGCCCGTGAGAAGTCAAAATTCTGGGAGGGGGATCCTTGATTACACACTTTCTCAAAATGTATCATGTGGTTTATAGACTTATACACAGTTTGCAGTATAGAGATTTTAAGAAAGCCAGGGATCACATATTTATACTGAAGTTTGTATCACCTGGCCAACCTTTTATAAGCAAGCATGGTCATTTCGTCATACTGGAGTTGCAATCCATCAAGGGTAATTTCAAATGCTCCTAATAAAGACAGACCGAGTCTACTCTGTTGCCTTGATTTTTCCTTTTACAGCTATAAGTGTTCTGTTCCCTCCTTGAGGTCTTATCCCTAAAATGCATCCTTTCTTGAAGGATATATGATTCCTTTACCCACTAGCATCGTAAACCTTCTAGGCATGACTCTAAGCATTGAGGTAACAATTCAATTGTCCCACGTGTTTATAGGTGAGTGACCCTGTTTTTCATGTACTTCTAAAACTTTGATAAATTGCCTTGTAATAAAGCTCTTTAACAAAATAGGTATCCTAGCAAAATACATTGAGAGCCTCCACACCTTAGGTGCATCTGGAACAAGTTTTGCTAAATCTATCTTTGGTCCTCTATGATCAGGGGAGTATTAGTTAAAAGACTGGCATCATTGTAACTCCTGTCTAACCTACTATACATGTAAATTCTAACTGAATAATGTGTAACAGCCTTGCTTGGTTCAACAAGAACTGCCATAAGTCTCTTAGTCCAAGCTCACAAAACTGTTTCCCTGCTATAATGACAAGGGCTGAGACATGTGTAGTGGTCTGTGTTGTTGTTGTTGTTGTGTCTTTCGGCTTTTTCCGGTTAGAGGTCGCCACAATGGAACTCCGGTCCGTTAATGATTGGTAGTTGATTTTTACGTGCCGAGTTACCAGCCCTGATGCACAACCTTCAACGAAGGTACGCCCATTCATGCATGTCCCCACGCAGAACACACTCTAGCTGGTCTGTGTACTATTATCACATCTGTATAACAGAAAGTTAAAACCACCTATGATTGTGAGGGAGTCATGATAGTTGTCATGGATACAATGAAGAATTTGCCTACCATTTTTTTCCCATTCCTAGGTGTAGATGGAACAAAGGATTTTAGTTTTATAGAAATATTTAAATATTACAATAGACAAATCCCTGCCAAAGCTGTTGATTAGGTCCAAAATCTGTATATTTTGCCCTTTTTCTGAGTAAAACCTCATGTCAATTATCTGGTGAACTGAATGAGGCCAACATTAAATTCAAGCCATGCTGGGATGGACATACTTTTCTGCTTCCTACAGATGAGAGTCTTTAACCAACACTGAGGGTTCCAAACTATCATATCTGAAACTATATGTTTAATTTTATCCACCTGCACTTAAATTCCTCTAGATAATCATGTTCTGGGCAATAGTATAAATTATGACAATAGCTCTTAGGTTATTAACTAAAAATTAATGCATACTTTGTATCTGCTGGAATGATCTCTTGAGAAAATGAGTTTTTGAATACTGACAAACTGATATCAGTGGTTCTTTCAAGTAAATATTATTATAGCTTTGAGGTCATTAACCAAGAAATAAAAGGAGACTCCTCACTTGCTAGAATGGACTTTCAGTAGTTATCGTGTATTAACAGCTTGGTCATGGGTAATACCAGTGCAGACTATGCTGTTCCTCACAGTCGCAATAATTTAAGTAACACAGTAATAGTTACTGATCTACTCACTACCACCTCATAGGTACTTTAATCAGATGTAAGCAAACAAGGAACACTCCACAAGAAGATCTTGAAGGAATTTAATGATTTAGGACTGTCAGTCGTATTACAAGAATTTCATCAGAATAAAAGATGTCTCTGTAAACAAGCTTAAATATGTTAAAAAGGTAAGTGTGACAGGAAGTTTTAATTCATCAACCTGTCAGACCTTCTGTTTGAATCTGGAGCAAGAGAACCAAATTAATTCAAGCCAGGTAAAATATTAGAATTTAAAAGGATTCACCATGACAGTTCCCTACAGAGTAAGGTAGTTTGCCAGTCACCCCCTCCCCAGCTGTCCTGGAAGACCTTTTCCAATACAGAAAAACAAAACATTTAGAATACTTTAGAAAACAAAAAATACCATGGCTGAGATAAATAAACCATTGGTGAAACAAGAAAAAAGTAAAATATACAAAAACCAACAGAATAAAAAAATGCCCAGTGGTACATAAACAAAATTCATTGGAAGTTAAGCGCTTTCACAGTTGCTTCATCAGACCTTATAACAAAGAGGAATAAATCACACCCATATAAATAGTAACATTCAACCAGCAAAGAGCCAATCTCTGCCTAAAGGAGTTTAACATAGCAAGACAGCTTTAAAAAAAGCAATGGAGAAAGGAACATCTTCATTACTTTTTTTAAAGCTGTCTTGCTATGTTAAACTCCTTTAACATAGCAAGACACTTTCTAAAAAGCAAGGGAGCTCTTGCATTCTCCGCTGCTGTAAAAAAAAAAAAAAAAAGACTTATACTAATGGTAAAAGTCCAGGCGACCGGACCTTTTTCCATTAGTATAAGTCTGATTTACAATGTGCATGCTGACCAATCAGCGTGCACGTTTTGGAATATTAATGGGGGGGGGGTCATTGTATAATTGAATTTCACCAACACCTGAATTTGTCAACTCCATTTTTTTAATTTTCTCTGGCCTATGTAGACACACTGAGATTGAATTTCTAGATGTTTTATTAAGTAGATAGTTTAATGGCTCCCTTAGTACAAGTATTTATAGAAAACCATGCTATAGGATTTCTCTCCTGCATCGACGAAATATGCACCCCCCCCCCCTTATGTGTTTAAAAACATCGTCAAGGCATGAGGGCATCAAGGTTGAATGTTTCAGATGTAGGTTTCAATTCTGAGCTATCCAACTTGAAATGTAGATTACAAAATTCATTGGAAGTTAAGCGCTTTCACAGTTGCTTCATCAGACCTTATAACAAAGAGGAATAAATCACACCCGTATAAATAGTAACATTCAACCAGCAAAGAGCCAATCTCTGCCTAAAGGAGTTTAACATAGCAAGACAGCTTTAAAAAAAGCAACGGAGAAAGGAACATCTTCATTACTTTTTTTAAATCTGTTTTGCTATGTTAAACTCCTTTAACATAGCAAGACAGTTTCTAAAAAGCAAGGGAGATCTTGCATTCTCCGTTGCTGTAAAAAAAAAAAAAGACTTATACTAATGGTAAAAGTCCAAACGACCGGACCTTTTTCCATTAATATAAGTCTGATTTACAATGTGCATGCTGACCAATCAGCGTGCACGTTTTGGAATATTAATGGGGGGGGGTCATTGTATAATTGAATTTCACCAACACCTGAATTTGTCAACTCCATTTTTTTAATTTTCTCTGGCCTATTTAGACACTGAGATTGAATTTCTAGATGTTTTATTAAGTAGATAGTTTAATGGCTCCCTTAGTACAAGTATTTATAGAAAACCATGCTATAGGATTTCTCTCCTGCATCGACGAAATATGCAACCCCCCCTTATGTGTTTAAAAACATCATCAAGGCATGAGGGCATCAAGGTTGAATGTTTCAGATGTAGGTTTCAATTCTGAGCTATCCAACTTGAAATGTAGATTACTTGCAAGAGGTTATAAAGGTAGAAAAGTGGAAAATGTCTTATGTACTATCCCTTTACAGAGAGCTGATTTAGCTAAACCCCTATTATTCAGAGCATGCCATCAAGTTAGGTGAGGAATGCATTAGATCTGTCACACACGCATCAGTTTCACTGTCATATACTACTGACCCAAGGTGGTAAAAGAAATTGTCAGGAAACATTGAAACATATAAACCACAGATACCAATATGAAAAGGTAGTAGGTGATGCAGCTAGTTTTATTTATAAAAATAAGATCTTGAAAGGTTCTTTGCTATCTAGGCAGTCACAATACTGATAGGAGAGAAATTGGGAATGAAACCCTATCATGTGGTAGATGCAATTATTATGATTACATAGATAATAGTGGCACTTTTTCACATCCTGATACTGGATGTAAGTTACATTTTAAAGTAGGAGCTACCTGTCTTACCGCACACGTGGTTTATTTAGCTTACTGTCTATCTGTCATGCATTTTCTGTTGGCAAAACAGACAGACCTATTAAAGATAGGATCAGGGAACATTTACACATTATACGCTTCTTCTTCTTCTTTTGGCTTTTCCTGGTTAGGGGTCACCACAGCGAATCATCTGTCCACTCATGATTGGCAGTGGAGTTTTATGGTGTCGAGTTGCCAGCCTGGTGCCCAACCTTCCTCAGAAGGCACACACATGCACACACTCACACCTAGGGCCAATTTAGAGTGTCCAATCCACCTACTACATGTCTTTAGGATGTGGGAGGAAACCGGAGCACCTGGAGGAAACCCACACGACCACAGGGAGGACATGCAGACTCCACACAGAAGGCAACTTACACAGTATACGCTATACTTCAGTAAATAATGCATTCTCTAAACATGTGATAAATACTAATACACAGCATGTATTTCAATTCATGGCTATAGACAGAATACAGCCTAGTATCAGAGGAGGTGATGTGTAACTGCGGTGGTGGTGCTGTGGTAGCGTTGTTGCCTCACAGTAAGACGTTGTCCTGTTCGATTCTCAGCTAGAGCATCTTCTATGTGGAGACATGCGTGAATGGGCATACCTTCATTGAAGGTTGTGCATCAGGGCCAGCAACTTGGCATGTAAAAATCTACTGCCAATCATTAGCAGACCGGAGTTCCGCTGTGGCGACCCCTAACTGGGAAATGCCGAAAGAGACAACAACATCAGAGGAGGTGATGTGAGGAATCAGGGACATGGATTAAATGAGAAGGTACCGCTAAGACCCATATTAAAGGGAAGGAAGCTTAGCACTAAGTGAAGTCAAGTTAATAATTTTTAGCATGTATATATTATTTTTACATTAATTTGTGAATGTACTGCTGCTCATTAGTTTATTGTGTGCATTATACTTCTTATACTGAAATATTTTTATTATGTTTTATATTTATATACTTTACATTTATATTTTTTAAGGGTTATGTGTGTGTGTGTGTGCATGTATATATATATATATATATATATATATATATATATATATATATATATATATATACAATGTCTACATGTTTTGCTTAAGTGATTATTAGTTTTAGGTAGGGACTGGCTCTTTGATGGTTGATGTTACTATTTAAACAGGTGTAATTTATTCCTCTTTGTTATAAGGTCTGATGAAGCAACAGTGAAAGCACTTACCTTTCAATAAATTTTGTTTATGTACCATTGGGCATTGTTTTATTCTGTTGGATTTTATATTTTACTTTCTATTTAAAATATTTTCAAGAACAAGAATGTTTAAATAAAGCATTATTTTCATTACCATTCTTGATGGAATATTAATGTTCATAGATTCTTTTAATTAATCTTCTCTCAGTTTTTCCAGTATAAAGCCAGGGCATGCAAATAAAGGGCTACAAAGAGCACCTTAGTGGTGTTGTGGGTATATCTGCCTTGGGAAGGAATAATCCTGGGATGGTTCATAATAACCATGTGTGACCTCTGAAGGATGGAACGATACCGACTACATGCACCATACGTGCCAATACAGTCTAAGGTATATGAAGTGGCCATCCTGTGCTCAAAAGAGGTGCCAATATTGTTTAATGACTTGTATGCAAAAGATTGTGTGGTGCCAAATTTATTGAGACCAAGAAAAGTACTAGAAACCCTGAACCATTTGTTCTTAACAATAGAGCGTATGTCACCAGCATCCAAGAAGTGATGTAAGACTATAGATAATGTGTGATCAAATGGAATTCTTGTCCTGGTGTTCAATAAAGGCTTTCTCAAGATGGATTCCTAAATGATCTGGCCTACTTGACCAGAAAAAATCAATGACTTCCTCCAAATAGTTTGTTGGGGTAACCACAATCAAGAAACATATTCTTAAATAAAACACATTCCTTAATAAAAATTTCATCCTCAGATACAGTTCTTGAAAGAAAGATAGATTGTCCCTTCACGGTACTTTATTGAAAAACTAAGCTGAATGAACATTTAGGTAGTAAGTGGAAAATGTGCCCTTCTTGTATATGGTAGACTCATACTGGCTGTTAAACAAATTCTTTTATAAATATACATCAAGGAAAGAAATACCCGCGTGTTGAATATTAAAACAGAACTCAAAAAAGGAAGTAGTAGAACCAAGGTATTGAAAAAAAGTGGCTAAGTATGAACAAGTCACCACTCCAAACAATAAAAATATCATCCAAGAATTGAAGATATATTTGAGTGAAGGGCCAGAGCTCACTGCTCCTTAAGAACAAGTGCCCCCAATGGCATAAAACCAGACTGGCAGGCCACCCCCATTGCCACTCCAGAAGACTGCTTAAAATATCCATTGTCAAATATAAAAGAGTTTTTTCCTAGAATAATACAAATATGTTCCTGTCCTATGGAGACATTGATGTGTTAGCAGAGCTACAATATAAACTGAGTAACATTTTGATTGTGGCAGATGTCAAGGACTTGGTCACCACCATTCTTCCACAATCTACGGTACTTGAATGGTGTCAGACAAATATGTATTAATGTGTGTGCTTAATGCTAATTAGAAACTAAATGAGTTAACACATTTTTCATTCTATTTTATATGCACTATTTTATATACAGCTTAGTTTTATATGAGACTAAAAGATGCTTTTGAAACTGCAGTGTGCTTTCTGAAACTTGCAAGATGCCCTCTGAACTAGTAACTGCTAGCACAGCAAAATTCATGTTTATGCCTTTTGGAAATGTACTTGAGAAGCAGGTGATTATCTGCTAGGTCAGGAAGCAATGAATGAACAATGCCATATTCTATAATGTAATGATTTTGAACAATTAGCTCTGTTTGAAGTATGAAAACACACACAGCTGCAGAAGGAAGAGATAAAACAGACAAAGGACTGTTGGAGAAATGAACTGCAATCTATACTTGCTTTGTGCTCAAATTAGCCATAGTACCTTGAATGGTAACATTGCATATATCTAACAGGTGGTAGCCAAGGCCACGTTGTTTTTCTTAGGAAGTTTCTCACAAAAATTGATAGTACAAGTTTATAGTTATAGATTAGTAACTAACTTGCCCCCCTTGAGAGCCATTTTACTAGCCAATTGTCCTTGTGAGACTCTGAGACTTGCACTTTTTATTTTTGCAGGCAAACACACATAACCATTAGGCCACCCTCCCAACCCCAAGCAGAATTTTACAAAAACAATCACTACGAAATGATGATGTTAAAACTTGTGATTTACTACGTCAGCTTGGTAGGCAATATCTTATTAGAAAATGTATAAAAATGCTTGCATTTCCTGATTCTAATCAGACAAACTCTGTATTAGCACGTTTTTGTCTCCTTGCTGCAAGATTAAAGTGCCTTAACCTGAACCTACTGTGTATTGATCATTTTTAAAGTATATTTTTCCTTTGACAGGTTGGTCCTTCAGACCGGAAATTATATCTCTCACTCTAGCTCAGGTCAGAATGGGCCCGGTGGCATGAAGCCATATGGGGAAGAAGCCACATCAGTTCTTCTGCTTTGAAAGACCGCAGACTGAACTGTCGTTCAAAAGAGGCCACCCACTGTTTCTGATCTTTGATTGGAGGACAAGTCAACGTTCCGGTGGGATCAAGACATGGAGGCTCAGGTAAGGAGGAATTTACATTTTTCTGTTTTAGATCAGGGACTTGTTACAGTATTTTTGTTTTTGTCAGGGAGATTTGCAAGTGCAGATCAGGGACAAAAAAGATTGCTGTCTTGTCATAGATCAGGGAAACAGAATAGGTAGGCAGTTATTCTAGATAAACTGTAAAAAAGTGTAAGTCATGATACCACGTGATAAAAAGGGTTATGTAACAATTTCTAACTTAGCTAAGGCAACATGGGAAATCAGTGCACAAAAAGTTCCCGAGACCCGCCCTTAACCGAAGCGCATAAAATATATGCAATTACAGCGTGCCGATAATGTTAGGTATTATACAAAATGGGTTAATAAATACAAATTTGATGGTAATTTAGATAAACTTTCACTTATTAAACTTGTTAGACAACTTAAAACAGACACGAAAGGTCAGCTAAAAAAGCAACGACAATTAGGAGTCCCTCAGGCACACATGTGTCTTGAGGAAGCAAACCGCAGGGAACAAAAGATTAAAAATTCAAAAGCAATGTTTTTAGATAAAGAAGACAATAACTTGGTAATAGCAACAGCCCCTCTGCCCCCACCCCTTCCCTTACCATAATATGAAGTGAGTGGACAAGCTGATCCACCTCCGCTATACCCAGCTGTTCCTGCAAAATTAAAGCCATTTGTCAGAGATCCTATCGAGACTAGGTCTCGAACACGCAACTTAAGAGGGGATATTGAATTGTATGAAATAAATAAAAATTCACAAGCTATGAGTGAAGAAGAGATATGTCCACTCATAGAAGTACCAAATCCACAGGCAGGACAGGACCCAACTCTTCTAGTATATAGACCGTGGACACCGGAAGACATCCAGAAAGCCACAGAGGGAATTCCCCATCCAAAAGTTAATTTTAGAAAATTCTTAGAAGACTTACAGGGCATGAGGTTAAGTTACCATTTGAATGGAGAGGAAGTAGAGAAAGTAGTCAGACAAATCGTAGGTCCAGATTGGCACATGATCAGTGGCAACTGGAATCCCCGTGACACAGAGCTTAGACCACTCCCACATAGTAACGCAGAACTGGACAACAGAGCGAAAGGTCTGACAGACCGAATCTCTGAGAAATAGAAGCCTAGGACTGATTGGACTTGCATTAATCAATGCATACAACAAGAAGGTGAAACTGTTGATAGATATTATGCCAGATTATTAGAATGTTTTAATAACCATTGTGGAATGCAGGTACCTGAAGACCAAATACATGATTCCCCATATGAGCAGCAGCTAAAGAATGCATTTTTGAAAGGCAGTATTGCACCCATTAGCAGCTTTATTACAAAGCACATGGTAGATCATCGTACAAGTAGATTACAGTCATTACTTGAATATGCAAGACATGCTGAAAGGCATTTTAATAGCAAAAAGAAAAAGAAAACTGAAGTATTTGCAGTAGAAGACGGATCAGAAGTCTTTGTAGTACAAACTGGGAAGAAGGGTAAGAAAAATGCCCAGGGAAACAAACAATCTGATAAACGATCAGAGGACTTTGAAGAGAGAAAGAAAAGGGGTGAATGTTTTAAATGCGGGAAAAGGGGACATTTAGCAAGGGATTGCAGGCAAAATAAAAAGGTAACTACAGAAGACAAGGAGGGTGAGGACTGACTATATGATAGTCAAGAATCACTGGAAAGGAATAAACAAGAAAAGGCAAGTGCAAATGTGATAGAAGGGGTAGAGGACGTGATAGAAGAAATAGAGGATGTGCATGAAATCACAGATAATGAAGAAAATGAAATTTTGGACTTAGCATTATTGAGCCTAGAGCTCTACTTAGCAGACACAAAACTGGAAGTTACACTTCTGGTAGAGGGGAGGGAAGTTAAATTCCTGTGTGATTCAGGGGCTTCACGGACCCTGATACATCCTTCCAAACTACCAGAAAATTCAGAATCACTTGACTACATATTAGTGAAAGCAGCTAATGGACAGCTGTATCGGGAGCCACTCTCCCACAACATAGCGATAACTGACCCAGTTTCAGGGATGACCCAGAAAAGCAAAATTGTTGTTTCTGCAAAATGCCCAGTGAATCTCTTAGGCAGAGACCTAATGCAGATATTTGGCATAGCCGTAGTTCAAATTATGCAGGGTATGGAAGCACAACAACAAATAGATACTTTTGTAGTGCGACCGGAGGGTGAAACATTTTATTGGCACAGCCAGGACTTAGTTACGACTGGTCCAGGGGCAGTAACCGAAGAACTGATGAACGTAGCCATCAGTAAATCCCCCCTCCCTTGACACTGATAAACAGCATTTGTTGCATTGCACTCTATATTACTGTAACAAACCAGGACCTGATAAAGAATATGAGCAAAAACTGTTTAGAAACCATGCTAACAGATTAGTATTATGAAATATGTACTGGGATACAAAAGGAAACAGTGTAGTGAGCTGTTCATTGCCCCAGGAATTCTTAGCACTTTACAAATCTAATTGATTACCACATGTGAGTTTGACTAAAGATAAAAATGTGAAGTGGGCAGACCTAGGAGAAAAAGTCACAAAGTGGGAAAAGCAGACAGAGTTAGAACTTTCCGAACAGGGAGTACAAAAGCAGAAACTAAATTGGATAATGCAGACACACCCAGCTGTACACTCACAGGCAAGTGAGGACAGCTGAGTTGCACTCTTACTAGAGGAAGAGGAAAAAGCCTTACGAGACATACCAGAGACTCTCTGGTCAACAGGGAAATCAGATGTAGGACTTATTCGTACAGCAGGACCAGTTACTATCACGCCAAAATCAGCATTTAGACCTCAAAAGAGACAGTATCCCTTGAGAAAGGATGCAGAAATAGGAATCAAACCTATAATAGCAGCCTTACTTAAGGAAGGAGTCTTGATAGACTCTCCCGATTCACCATGTAATACACCCTTATTTCCTGTTAGGAAAGCAAACAGAGAATGGCGTATGGTCCAAGATTTACAAGCTGTAAATGACGCAGTTATACCCAGGGCACCTACGGTGCCAGATCCACACACTTTATTAAATGATTTGAAACCTCAACAAAAGTATTTTTCTGTGGTAGATATTAGCAATGCATTTTTCTCAATACCAATACACCCTAACAGCCAACATTGGTTTGCATTTACATTTCAGGGGAAAAGGTATACATATATGCGACTACCACAGGGATATTGTGAAAGTCCAACAATATTCACACAGGAAATGGCAAGTAACCTGGCGGGATTTATCCCACCGAAAGGCAGTCAGATTTTACTTTATGTAGACGACATTCTGCTGGCAGCCCCCACCCAGCAAGAATGCAGAGAGGATACCATAGCATTACTGCAATTTTTAGCTACTCAAGGACACAAGGTAAACAAGAACAAACTGCAACTTTGGAAAAAACAGGTAAAATACCTGGGATATGTAATATCCAAAGAAGACAGAATATTAGATGAAGACAGAAAAATAGCAATATTACAAGCACCTAAACCAACTACCAAGAAGGAAATGATGTCCTTCCTGGGTACTACTAACTTTTGTCAGAGTTGGATTCCAAACTATGCCTTGGAATCTGCTCCACTGATCAACTTGATATTCAAAAAGCCTATGGCAGCACAAGATTTATTACAGTGGACACCAGAAGCAGAATAAGCTTTCTGCAAATTGAAACAACTGATAGCTTCTTCATTAGTTTTAGGATTACCAAACTATCATAAACGATTTTTCCAAACTGTAGATTGTAAGCATGGTTATATGACATCAGTGTTAACACAACAGCATGGGGACAAACAACGCCCCATAGCTTACTATTCATCACAGCTGGACCCAGTGGCGCGATCCCTGCCCCAATGTGTACAAGCAGTAGTTGCAGCTGCAATGGCAGTGCAGGCTTCAGCCTCAGTAGTGTTGTTCCACCCTCTCACATTGAGAGTGCCTCATGCAGTCACGATTATTTTACTGCAAGAAAAAGTAGCATATCTTTCTCCTGCTAGACATCTTTCCTGTATGACTATACTGTTGAGCCATCCTCATATGACAATTGAACGATGCACAACTTTGAATCCGTCAACCTTGCTCCCAACCCCTGCAGATGGCAAACCACACTGCTGTCTGCAGGAGATTGAGCAAAAGACACTACCTAGAAAAGATCTTACAGACGTTCCCTTGGATGATGCCAAGGTGACATACTATGTGGACGGCTCGTGCAGGAGGGGTCCTACAGGACAGAATCTAGTGGGGTATGCAGTAGTTTCTGATACTGAGAATTTAGAAGCAAAGTCTTTATCACACAACTTATCTGCACAAGCAGCAGAATTGATTGCTTTAACAAGGGCATGTACCTTGGCAAAAGGTAAACGAGTGAATGTTTTTACTGACAGCCAGTATGCTTTTTCTACTGTACATGTTTTTGCACAGCAGTGGAAAAATAGAGGAATGATAACATCTACTGGTAAACCAATTAACCATGCACAATTTATTTTAGATTTGTTAGACTCTATTCAGTTACCTCAGAAAGTAGCTATTTGCAAATGCATAGCTCATACCAAGCAACAGGATAGAATTTCAAAAGGTAATGCGAGGGCTGATACAGCTGCAAAACAAGCAGCTTCAGCTTCAGATGTATTTCTTTTGAGTGAGGAATTACAACCATCTGAGATTTTAGACTTAGAAATGTTAAAAACAATGCAGACACTTACTACAAATGTAGAAAAACAAAAGTGGATAAAACGAGGAGCAATCCTTGAGAAGGGACTGTACATCTCCAAAGAGAGGAAACCGATTTTGCCATCTAACTTGTTTAGATATGCAGCTTTGTTGAGCCATGGGCAGTGCCATGTCTCAACAGGGGGGATGGTACAGTTAGTGAATCGAGTGTTTACGACGTATGTTTTTACAAACTACACAAAAAATTTTTGTGCAGCATGCCATGTTTATAACAAGCATCATGCACAAGGGGCATTAAAACCTAAGCAAGGGAGTTTCCCTACACCACCGTATCCATTCCATACTATCTGTATGGATTTTATAGAACTGAACAAATGCGAAAATAAGAAGTACTGCCTTGTCATTATAGATATGTTTTCCAAATGGGTGGAAGCTTTTCCAACTAAAAATCCAGATGCAGCTACTATTGCAAAAGTCCTCGTTAAAGAAATTATTCCTAGATTTGGCATACCGGAAAAGATTTATAGTGACAATGGCACACACTTTGTAAATCAAACTATACAACAACTAAGCCGTTATTTCGGGATTTCTCTAAAAAATCATTGCGCATACCACCCCCAATCTGCAGGATTAGTAGAGAGGCACAATGGGGTTTTGAAAAACAAACTTAGGAAATTGATTAGTGAGACACAAAAGAACTGGATGCACTGTCTACCTCTGGCATTGTTGAGCATGAGAACTGTTCCAAATGTAAAAGGGTTAACTCCTTTTGAAATTCTGTTTGGGAGGGCATATTATGCACCTCAGTGGAAACCTCTCATGCCTGCAGAGCAGGAGGCTGACAGTTCACTTGCAGAGTACATGAGACGATTTTTGAATAACAAACTTTTGCAGTTAAATTCTGTTTCAGATAAAGAACAAACCAGACCATCGGAAGCAGCAATAGCCCCAGGCACGTGGGTCTGGGTGAAGGTTGTGAAGAAAAAGAACTGGAGTTCTCCGAAGTGGGAAGGACCGGAACCAGGTACTACTGTCGACACCCACTGCAGTGCAGTCAAGATCACAGAGCGAGTGTCCTGGATTCATCTGACACACTGTAAACTGGTTAAGAACTTTGAACTGGACAAAAAACTTTGTTACTGTTGTACAACGAGAACAAAATTACCAGGTATAGAGTAAACAGAGATGCAGAACAACCTCAGAAAATTTGCATGATTATTCTGATAGCTATACTGATAACATTGATCTTTTTGCTGTGGCCTTTCCTTTTCCCAGCCACAATAGTTGAACTGAACAAAGTTGATGCATTACTCATAGACTGGCATCCAAACTTTAACACTTACCAAGCAATTAAATATGTGTATGTTGAGACTTTTAATGTTTTGAACTGCTGGATTTGCCCAGCTATACCAACAGCATACGGGGGATTATTAATGACTGCTGTCCCCCTAGGGGTCAATGAGACCTGGAAAAACTTGATTTTTGATACTACACCTGTGAAATCACAAGACAAAATAGCATTGTACCTACCTGTTACACAAAAAGGGATTGTATGTTTTTACAAGAATGACACTATTCAGGTGGGTTGGAGCAATTGCAATGTGACTGTTTCTTATAAATGTTATATTAAAGCTAGTAAGACTAAAACTATTTGTGATACAAACTATGATGCATATTTTGTGAAGATGCATAGAAATGTTGACGAGATACAACATAATCCTGTTCTTTTAAAGCAGCTTTCTATTATTGATAAGAAAATGTTTTATGCAGGGCAAGCTTATATCAATACTAAAGTAGAGAATTGTTATTTTGTTTGTGGGAATAAAGCATATAAATGGCTACATGAGAATTGGTCCGGCAGTTATTTTTTGGGTTACCTAGTTCCAGCCATACGACACACTGCAGCTTTGCCTCAGGGAAAAATTCGAAACATCAGAGAGGTCAGCAGTAAGCCTAGATGTCCAATTAAGAGACACGAGAATCCAGTGGGACGAATTGAAGCAGGGTGGACAAACCATAACTCCATAAAGAACAAGATAAACTGACACACATGGACTTGAGTGACACCATTATATCATGGGCAGGCATAGCCCCTGCATATGGCGCAGTGAAATTGATTTGGAAGCTGAGAAAACTATCTAAACTTCTCGAAGTTATGAGCAATGCAACTTTTTCTGCTCTTGAATTAGTGACTGATGAACTGAATGCTATGAGAACTGTGGTGCTTCAGAACTGCATGGCTCTTGACTTCACCCTAGCGGTGAGAGGTGGTACGTGCGCTTTAATCAAAGAAGAATGCTGTTCGTATATTCTTGACAACCAGCATGAAATAAACGACCATCTTGAGGTGATCTAGCAAGTGTCGACCATGACCAAACCAGGCCCAAACCCTCTGACGGACTTTTTCCAGAATCTGTTTGGGGGGGGTGTGGTTCCATCCTAATGAACATCCTGATTGCCATTTGTGTAGGATTACTCCTATTAGGAGCATGCATTTGTTGTGGTATTCCCTGCATGAAAAAGTTAATCAAAGATTTTATAAACATGTCAGTTTCTGAGACTTTCTATCAAAGTACTGAAATTGAAGAGTTGTTGAAAAGTGAAACACTTTCATAAGTTTAAACTGAATGACTCTCTTAACTGCAAATCCTGAATGGAAGAGGTTAGGAGAAGAAGCAAACTGTTTATTCTTTTGAAAATAGAATTAAAAAGTATTAACAGGGGGGGAAATGTCAGAAAAATATGTATTAATGTGTGTGCTTAATGCTAATTTGAAACTAAATGAGTTAACACGTTTTTCATTCTATTTTATATGCGCTATTTTATATACAGCTTAGTTTTATATGAGACTAAAAGATGCTTTTGAAACTGCAGTGTGCTTTCGGAAACTTGCAAGATGCCCTCTGACCTAGTAACTGCTAGCACAGCAAAATTCATCTTTATGCCTTTTGGAAATGTACTTGAGAAGCAGGTGATTATCTGCTAGGTCAGGAAGCAATGAATGAACAATGCCATATTCTATAATGTAATGATTTTGAACAATTAGCTCTGTTCAAAGTATGAGAACACGCACAGCTGCAGAAGGAAGAGATAAAACAGACAAAGGACTGTTGGAGAAATGAACTGCAATCTATACTTGCTTTGTGCTCAAATTAGTCATAGTACCTTGAATGGTAATATTGCATATATCTAACCAGTGGTAGCCAAGGCCACACTGTTTTTCTTAGGAAGTTTCTCACAAAAATTGATAGTACAAGCAGAATTAAAAAAAAAAACAATCACTACGAAATGATGATGTTAAAACTTGTGATTTACGTCAGCTTGGTAGGCAATGTCTTATTAGAAAATGTATAAAAATGCTTGCATTTCCTGATTCTAGTCAGACAAACTCTGTATTAGCACGTTTTTGTCTCCTTGCTGCAAGATTAAAGTGCCTTAACCTGAACCTACCATGTATTGATCATTTTTAAAGTATATTTTTCTTTTGACAAATGGTTTCATGACATTGTTTCTATTAGCATACCAGTGTTCCAATTCTTCTCTTTCATTGCCTTCCACTGATGTGCAATACAACAGGCCTTGTAAGATTTACAGCCTTGTATGTCTCTGATGATATGATTTCATTTTTCACTCAGTTCTCAGCCTTTTTTTAATGCAGGAACTTTTAATTCTCACATTGGCAACTTGAGTGCATGGATTAATAATACAATGACACATAATACTACTTCTGGTAAGACTTCTTTATTGACAGACAGTTGTGATCTATCACAGGAGACAACCTGCAGTTCTCAGTCACTAGCAAGATATCGGTAATTGGCACCAAAATTTGATTCACTTGCATGAAAGCAAGACCTGGAATACTGACTATGCTCTCCTAGTCTTTTCAACAGCCACACACATTTTCTGCATGCTGTTAGAGAAGTGAAAACAGAAAATTTAAAAGCACAAAGTTAGTCAATATGTTTTTACAGCATGTATTAAAACAAGATATTATGCTTAAGGCCTTTGGTACCACACATTTCCTAATGGGATGGGGCAGAATTCACCATTACATAAGTAAATATGTACATTTTTCCAGAGGAATTATGTGGAATATCTTAGTATTTTAATTAATTAATTAATTAATTAATTAATTAATTAATTAATGATAATAATAATAATAATAATAATAATAATGATAATAATAATACTTTAGGTGAACTTTCTGAAGAAATTATGGAATCACATTAAGTCCGACCTTTTATTTGAAACAATACAAGATTAGTACAATGTGGTCTTTAAGTTTCACAAACATATTGGTTTTGTACATTCCAGGAAAATAAAAACTTAAAAGGGACAAAAATGAGAGAGTTGACTCTTCATTTACTAAAATGGACTTTAAGTAAATGGGGTTATTGTGTATTAATAACCTGGTCAGAGATAATGCCAATGTAGATTATGCTGTTTCTCGTGGTCTCATAATTCAACTAAGACAAAAATAGCTATTGATCTCCTTACTATATCTTCATTTGTATGTTAATCAGAAATTATTATAAAAGCCATTAAAACAAAATAAAGAAATAAAAAAAAAAAATAGTGTCAATGACAACATGGATATCATAGCCAAAACTCAAATGACAAGAATTAAGTATGAACTACAGGGAAAATAAATGGCTGTGTATATAACAGAAATTATAATACTGTACCAGTTAACCAAGGAAAACAAGTAAAAATTGCAAATCTTTACCAACCAAAGTTAAGAAACCCTATCCAAAGTATCAACAAAAAAGAATAAAGCAGAAACAAAACCATACATTAATGGCTGCACAATTAGCACAAATGACACAGTTTCATCACTTAACCACAAAGAGCCATATTACTAGGATCTACTTCTGATAAATGAACATGTAATAGAACTGGTAATCTTATTTTGGAGGTTTAATTTTCCAATCTTCGTCAAAATGTTTATGTGGCTTTGATAGTAATAGGATTACTGTCATTACTTTATCTGGCTTAAGATTAACAGACATGTAAGGGATGTTTTCTATATTTCTTAATGTGGGATATAGAGACATAAAATCCTGACTCACATTGGAGCTAATGATTTATATAACATACTATTAAGACTACATGAAGAATGCAATATTATCGACAATTGAATTGGCATAAAAAAGCTCAACTGAAAAGATTTTGAGTGAAATCATCCCTCTTGAAAATAGAATGATTACATTTATTTATTTTATTTTATTTATTTTACATTTGTTGACCGGGATAGTCCGACTAGATACATGTCCATTGTCAGCAAAGGCCTGGGGAGAAAAGCTCCAAGGTAGAACATACAGTAAAAATCAAAAAATGATTACAAGTTACACACAGTTTACAGGCTCCAGTTGAGCAAGCAGGTAATATAATCATACATTTTTAAAGCAGTGTTGACAAATTAACTAGGCAATGTAGCATGATTACAGACTATATAGGAGGATCTAGTCGGGTTTTGAACAAGGACATAGCCAGTGAGTTTTAAAGTATAGCTTGAAGCTTTTTTTTAACTGAGTAAGAGAGGGTTCAAGAGTAAGATCAGCAGGAAGAGAGTTCCAAGTTTTGCCAACAGAGTTAGCAAACAGAGTCCCCAAAAGAGCTGCTGATTTTGGATGTTTGAATCAGTAGTTTATTAGAAGAGCGACGTGACCTCAGGTTGAATAAGGGCTGATGATATTTTTAAGTGCTGGCATATTATTAGAGTGGTTGAGAACTTTATGGGCAATTATAAGCTGGTTGTAGTGAAGTAGGCTAGCCGATTCTAGCCACCCCAGAAGATTTAGGTTGTGACAGTGGTGGGTCCTACAGGCCATGCCTGTTGCAAATCTAGCAATATGGTTATAACAGCTGGAGAGTTTGCTAAGAGTGGATTTGTTCAAATTTGTTCAAAAAAGTGAGTAGAGGGAAGGCATAGAGAAGAGTAGAGAGTAGATGGGAATGAGCAATAGCAGTCCTAGCAAATAGAGTAAGGAAAGGTTTGATCTTATAGATGGAGCCAAATTTTTTGTTAATGGTTTTGATAGTTTGATTGACATGGATATTAAATTTGAGGGTGTTGTCTATTGTGATGCCTAAGAGTTTGGTTTGCACATCTGGGGAAATAATGGTACCATTATTAGATTTTATGGTAAAGAGTAGTGAGTAAGACTTACAAGTTGGGGAGAAAAGAAGCAACTTTGTTTTGTTAGGGTTTAATATCAGCTGACAGTTAAGAGAGCCAGTTTTCAACTATATTGAAAGTATTCTGGGTTAATGTCATTAGATCTTTTGGGGAGGTGGCTGAACAAATCAAGGTGGAGTCATCCGCATACTGGATACAGGTAGCATTTGGGATGACAGTGGGAAAGTCATTAATAAAGAGAGAAGAAAGAAGGGGTCCTAGTATGGAGCCCCGGGGGACACCTAGGGTGACAGGTAGAAGGGTTGATAGTTTGTCCTGCCATAGGACAGCTTGTTGCCTACCACACAGGTAAGATTGAAACCATTGAAGTGCATGGCTATTTAGTGAGAATGCCTCGAGGGTGTGCATGAGTATTTGCTGGCTGACCATATTGAAGGCCTTGGAGAGGTCTAAAAAGAAGGCTGAGGAAAGTTTGCTATTATTTCAGTTATGGTTTATAGTATTAGAAAAGGATAGGCAGGCTGAGGTGGTACTGTGGTGTGGTCTAAATTCATGCTGAGAGTTAGCCAACAGCTTATTCTAGGGAAGGTAATGCATAAGTTGTTTATGGATGCACTTCTCCATAATTTTTGACAATGGTGACAGAATAGCTATGGGTCTAAAGTTTGACAGTTCAAAGGAGTTGCCTCCTTTATGGAGTGGTATTACATGAGATATTTTCCAAATGGAGTGGATGGTGTCTTCAGATAAGGTTCTGTTGATTATTTTGGAGATGGGGTATGCTATGCTTTTTGCAGATACTCTGGTGGGAGGAGATCAGCTGCTAGAGTAGTTGGTTTTAATTTCTTAATTAGAGATCTCATAATTGATGCAGAAACAGGCTGAAAGCTAAAGTAGAGTGGGTTATTAGCTAAAGGAGAGTGGGGTACTGGCTGTGGCAGAATTTTGGGTTGGTGCAGATGGGTGCCAGTTGGCTGGCTAGGGATTGGGTAGTCTCTGTGAAGAAACTATTGAAGGTTTTTGCAATATCCTCTGGGGATTTATACTTGGAAGCTGACAGGGTAGTTTATTCCTGCTCAAAACCTTTGAGATTTGTTGGGATGTTTTTGTTGAAGATGGTAGTAAAAGTTTTTTGTGTAGTATAATAGATTTTTTTTGTGTGATTCCTTAGCTGGCGTTATCTGAGTTGATCTAATGGGTCTTTTGTAGCAATCCATTTGTCCCATGCCTTATTTCTAGCTATGAGTTTAGATTTGGTCTCTTTTGAGAGCCACAGGGCAGTTTTTGTTTTGGTTCTAATGGAGCGAGCAGGAGCATGAGAATCAAGAATAGTAAGGAATATGGAATTAAAGTATTAAAGTACGCTACCGCATCATCCAGTGAAAGGGTACACTACCGCATCGTCCAGTGAAAGTGTACGCTACCGCATCATCCAGTGAAAGGGTATGCTACCGCATTATCCAGTGAAAGGGTACACTACCGCATCGTCCAGTGAAAGTGTACGCTACCGCTTCGTCCAGTGAAAGGGTATGCTACCACATCATCCAGTGAAAGGGTATGCTACCACATCGTCCAGTGAAAGGTGCATTAGGATTGACCAATCACAAGCTTTAAGTTCATTTTGAAAATTGATGGAGTTGAAGTTTTTATTATGTTTGATAGTTTTAAAGGTGGTCTAGTGGGGGTTGTTCACCTTGTGCTTGATAATGTACATAAGTAAGTGATCACTTAGGTCATGTGGGAGGGTCCCTGACTTGTACATATAGGGGTGGCTGTTGATAAGTATCCAATCTAAGATACTGTCTTTGTTATTGGGTTTGCCTATCCTGTGGGGGAGGATATGAGCTGTGTAAAACCATTTTGGTTGACATGGGTTGTAGGAGATTCTGAGGAACAGGTGTTCCAATCAATGTTAAAATCTCCAAGCACCATAGTTTCTTGGGGGTAGGTACTGGATAACCAGTGGAGGATGTCCTCTAGGGTGTTTGTATTATTACCTGGGTAATGTAAACTCAGACAATGTTTATGCATTTGTTATTGTTAATCTGTAGTTTGGTAATAAGAATTTCTGCATTATTAAACTGGGGTGGTTGTAGGGAGACCATAGTAACATCTAGTGTATTTTTATAGAGTACAGCTACCCCACCACCCTTCCTAGTAGTACGATCTAATCTAAGTATGTCGTACCCTGGTGGTATTACCTCATTGTTACAGTACATCTACCCCACCACCCTTCCTAGTAGTACGATCTAATCTAAGTATGTTGTAGCCTGGTGGTATTATCTCATTGTCTTTAGTTACTGGTTTTTGCCAGGTCTCCATAAGACATAATACATCAGGGGAGTAAACTGCTAAGAGGCCATGCAGATTATGGACCTTATTGTTTATGCTTCTGATATTTAGCTAGCAGGTCAGGAGAGAATTAGGGGGCCTATTAGCCAGTGTTATGTTAACAGGAATATTAGTTTGGGAACTGGAATCAGCAGGTGGGGATGGGCCAGGGTTTGGGTGGATGTCTCCATCCATTGTCAGGTTGTAATGCAAGCTAACTATGAGTTTCATAATTTTGTTTATACATTTTTGGTAATGTTTAGTTTTGGGGCTGATATACCTGGTTCTAATCAGATGGTAGTTTTTAGGAATGGTGGGGTCAGGTATGTGGGGAATTATGAAGTGGTCAGTATTGTTTGATATTGATGTAGTGATAGTTTGGGATTCTGGGTAGTGGAAACCTAGGTAGGGTTGATTTTCATAGGTGCTGAGGAGATATGGAATGAGTAACTGAGTTAACAATGAAAATAGTAGCAGTATTTTGAGGGATAACATAGTGCCTGGCTGAGGGATTATGTTGGAACTGTATTTGTACATTTATAGTTAAGCTCACATATGCAACATATAAGGCAGTCATGCATAGTTTATAACATTAAGTTGATAACTCATAGGAAAAATGTATCATAGACTAATGTCTGTTTGCCAAAGGCAAGTTATATCTTACTACATGTAGCGCAGACATTTAATTAAAAAAACACTAAAACATTTTAGGAGATGTAGGCCCCAGAAAAGCTCAAAATATATTCCAGGAAGATCTGATTGTGTTTTAAATGTTTGTAACACAGAAATGAGGGGAGGGGGATTTATGAAGGTACCACAATATACTCCTCTGAGTACACAGTAAGGCACCTTTGTATGATTCAGCGACTATCCTAACATAGCGCTACATAGTTCTGTAGTACAAAGACATGCAGCACTGCATGTGACTGGCCCTGCAGCCATACTGAATGCTAATAAACGGTCCAGAGTTGAGGCATATGCTGATTAGCCATGTGATGTCTCCAGAGGAACCATCTCATGGAAGGCATCTAAATGCTAACCAATTCAAGAAATTGCTCAGGTGTATATATTAGCACAGCCTGCCCCATCACATCATGGTGGTCAACATGGCCAAAAGTCTGTGTTTAACTACTACCATGACCATGGCACAGGAATCAGGGGGTGAGGGAGCCACTAGACATCAGAGATGCATTTAACTTCAGTGTCTTAATAGATGGACATCAGTACAGGGACTGTGGATGGGAAGTAACATATTTTACCTGTGATACATTTCACTTCAGTGCCTTAATAGCATGGCCATTCATTAGGGGATTGGGGTTGGGGAAAACACTAGACACCCATAACAGGGATTGCTCGACAGAATTGTGTCACTGAACAGTACTGGGATTAGGGTGGGCATTAGGGAAACAATATCCACCTGGGAGGCGGAGCCAATACCTTCTTGAGCAATAGTGTACTACGACAATGTGCAGATCAGCAATGATTTGCATGTTGCATAACTAACTACAATTCAGAGACATGCAAATTAGCTGATAATGAGGTCATACCATATTGTGACTAACATGTCTTTGAATCACAAAATACAACACCGTGAGAACAGAGCCTTTTATTGCAAGCAAGGCTCATGCTAAGCCCCTTTAATGAATCCCCAGGAGGTCTTGATAAATACAGCAACTAAAAATATATAATAGTAACTATGGGCTTGCAGCTATTACTGAGTGTTGGAATACAAATTAAATATGTTTTCCTGCTTACACCAAATTTGAATGATTTTGTGCTGAAGGTCAGGGAGCAGGTTTTCTCATATTAACCCGTGACAGTTTCAGAGCATCCTTGATAGCTGTAGACAAGCTGTTATAGTGTGTAGTTATTGATATACAAGAGGTATGTGAAAAAAATCTAGTTACAATTAAACTGTCTTATTGGAGTCCTACTACTGACACTGACTCTAACTGGAATTATTTGCCATAGTTTATATAAAGTCATTGGAAAAGGCAACACTTTACTAAAGGGAATTTTACAATTATCAACATATAAACTGGAACAGCCTTACTATTAAAGGTGTTCATTCTAAACAATTTATAAACATTTCCTTTCCTTTCCATATTTCCTTTCATTGGCTGCAGCAACGGGTTTCTAAAAATACCAGGAGGCCTCGGTTATTTTATATAATCACTATTAAGGTCTCTCATGTAATTCATAATCTTTCGGTTACTCCTCCATTAGGAAGTACTAACCATAATTCCACTGGATTGGAGATATTTGACCTATTCCTACCTACAGCTTGTTATAAGAAATATAACTGTGGCAAGATGAATTAACAAGCAGTACAAGAGTTTTCAACTAGTATTGTGCAGGCATTTGCTGAAATAGATCAAGGCAATTTTTTTGATTATGCAACTCTGAAAATATCCTAAAGCTTAATTTGACACATACTGCTACTACTAAACAAAGTAGAATTATGACAAAAGTCCAGTACTAGTAGAATAAAGATCTTAGAATGGTTATATTTACTCTCTGAAAGTAGATAATTTCTTAATTCTTGATTATAGGCTAACTGCAAATGAATTTAGCCACAATTCTATAAACAGCCATGGCTAAACCTTTTCAAAATGAGGCAAAACCAACATGTTTCCTAACCAACAATACTTGATGTCCTACTGTAAATATCTACATTTCAAGGATGGCAGTAAGCTGTCTTACACTGAGATATTTCCCAGCTCCTGGAAAGTATCCTATGTTACCTCAAATTATAAAAATGCAGGAGAGAAATGTATATAATTGTCACTCCAATAGTTTAATATCAATTATTGCAAATGACTTGAGGTTTTAATTATAAATGTTATTAATGAAAACAGTATTCGGGGATTGTTAGATATATACCGGCATGGATTTAGTAAAGGAAAACCAACTCTAGCAAACCTAATTGAATACTATGATTTGATTTCCTTAGCTCTAAAGAAAGATATGAACTGCATGAATTACTTAAATATGACTAAAGTCTTTGACTCCTTGTCTTCCCTGGTAATTCATAGAGCTCTGGTGAGAGCAGTCATCAATTGATATACAATAAGGTGAGTTATGTTATGGTTATGTGGCAGATTGAATTCAATTATTCAGTTGTTGTTCGAAGTACTTACTATGAATATTTCTCATTACAGTTAGTGTCCCTCAAGTATCAGTTTTAGCTCCTATACTATTTAATACTATGTGTGCCACTATACAATTTAATACAGACTGCAAGATTAGCAAATGTATTGATGATCTTAAAGTTGTTTTTTTTAATTGTAATGAAACTGATGCTATGATAGTCAACATGTCCACAGTAAAAATATCAGCTTGGGAAGATTCAATTGGCCTTAACTTTAGCACAGACAAGTATTACATAATGTACTTTGGTAAGCCAGAAATTAGGCATCAAATCTTCTTAAAGACATCAAGCATAATATAAATAGATTTTATAAGGATCAGCATCATCGACAACCTCCTTTTCCCATTTTTACATGGGTTCAAGGTGTTGTGCCAGCTGTCACCATCTCTCTGTATTCAATGCAAATCTCCTACCTTCTACAACACTTATGTCTGATGTTTGCATGTCTTCTCTTACAAAATCCATTCACCTCTTTGGTGGATGCCCTGTTTCTTATTACCTTCTTTCTGTCCATCACAAATCTTCTTCACCAAATTGATTTCTGCTTTTCTGCACATGTGCCCACACCACTGTAATTTGTTCTTTTTTACCTTTTCTGCAATTGGGCTACTTTGACTCCTGCTCTGATGTCCTCATTTTGTCACCTGCTTCACAATGCACATCCTATCAGCCATATCAGGCATTTCATCCCCATCACCTCTAGCTTCCTCAACTGCTTTCTGTTTACTGCTCAGGTTTCTATACCATATAGTAGGACTGGTCAGACCATTGTTTCAAACACCTTACTTTTTAGTTTCTTTGGCATTTGTCTGTCATACATTCCCCCTGCCAATTTGCTGCAGCTTCTCTTATTCTAGCTTTGACTTCCTTGTTCAGACTTCCCTTCTCCACAACAACCCTTTAAGATACATGTAGCTGTTAACCTGTTTCATTATTTTCCCTTCTGTCTCAGTTCTCAGCATCTTCTGATTTCCCCCTATTTGCTGCCATTACAACTGTCATGTCTGTATTCGGTTTCATCTCATGTGCCATCAGTTGTGCATTCCATTCAACTATCCTTTGCTGAAGTTTTTGCTCACAGTCTGCCTGTAATGCCACATCATCTGCACATAGTAACTGTTTGGTAATGTAGTCCATCACAAGTATGAACAGCAGTGGGCTCAGAGATGAACCCTGATGCACACCCACTATGACTGTGAATCCCTCTGTGAGACTAAGCACTGTCTGAACTTGAGTCACTGGATCCTTGTATATAGCGTGCACTAATTCTACTAATGTTTCTGAGACTTCAAACCACCACAGGACCATCCAAATTAGTTTTCTTGGGACTTTGTCATATGCTTTGTCCAAGTTTAGGAATGCCCAGTCAGACTCTTTCCTTGTCTCTAGCTTCTTCTCAAATATCTGTCTCACTGCAAACATCAGGTCAGTTATGCTCCATCCTGATCTGAATCCAAACTACTCATCTCCCATTTTACTTTCAACTACTCTGCAAATTTGTCAATCACCCTCTCCAGAACTTCCATGCAGTGTGATAAGAGTTGCCACCTCTATACTGCCCACAGTTGTGAATGTCCCCTTAGTTCTTGAACACTGGCACCAGTATGCTTGCCTCTAGCCATATGGTATATGTCTTTCTCAACATACTACTACAAGTACACTCAGGAGACATTTCTCCCCTATCTCACCCAATTTCTTAATCATATCTGCTGTGCCCTCATTTAAGCCTGCTGCTTTCCCTGACTTCATTTTCTTTAGTGCTGTCCTTACTTATATGGTGGTCTCCTCTTCTTCTTTCACTGTAGGCTGTGTCTGCAGAAGTACATCTTCTGTGGGACTTACTTCATTCAGAAGCTGAAGAAACTCCTGGAAGTACTCCTTCCATCTGCCTTTGATTTCCTGTGGACTGATGAACAGGACTTTGTTGGCATCCCTTATGAAGGGTGTCTGACTATCTTCTTTATCTTTCAGTCTTTGCTTTCAAGCTTGAAATAGTTTCTTTTTGTCATCTACTGAGTCACTTTCCAGAAGTTAGTAGAGTACCTCTGATGCCTTGTTCTTTTCTATTGCAACCCCTCTGTTAGCCTCTTTTTTAGCCAACCAGTATTCCTTCCTAGGCTGGTCAATCTTTTATATCTCCCGCATTTGCTTGAACTCCTTCTTTCTTTTGATGACTTCCTGGACTTCTGCATTCTACCAATAGCTTTCCATTTGCATATCTTGCACAGCCACATATCTGTTCTCTTGTCCAGGTACATGCTGTTTTGAGCTGCTTCCTTTCATTTTTCGACTACACCTATTTCCCCTTCTTCTTGAGATACTAGAACCCTGAATAATTATTTGAATGTTTGTATTTTTTCTCCAGTCAATTTCTAAGTCCTCTGCCTAATCTTTATTGATCTTAGAGCCTTCTCTGATCAGTGCTTGTAGCTGATTGTAGCAAGCAGTGGTGTATGCTGTGCGTAAACTGTTTCACTAGAGATGACTGAACAATCACTGATTCTTCCCCAGTGCTCTTTCCTTACTAGGAGGAAGTATATCTTAGTTGCATGTTGGCCATTCTTCCATGCAGTCTTGTGACAGTCTTTCCTACTGAGCCATGTTAGTCACAATCAAGACAGGATGGCCTCTCCTTCTTTATTTGTGCTGCACCACCAATGTGGACCCAGACAGTCCTCATATCTTGTTTTGTCTATCCTATGTGCATTCAGGTCACCCATTATCAACATCAATTCATGTCATCCTGCTTTACCTAGTAGGTCCTGCAACTGCTGTCTGAATATGCTCTTTTCCTCACTATCACAACACTACTGTGCAGCATAGACTGACATTATGAAGACTGCCCTAACATTATATTGTAGTCTGATTTCCATGAGACTGCCACTAATTCTGGTGACATCTCTCACTGTTTTCTGAAGCTTTTCTCTCACCACAATTCCTGCAACATTTTTAGTCTGTCCTCCTCCTGAATAGTAGACTTTAGATCCCAAGCCAAGTGGCTTTGTTGCACTGCCCTTCCATCTTTTCTCCTGGATACATAGAAAGTCAGGTCTCTTCCCAGCTGCATCCTGTCAGTAAACCTACATTGAATAAAGCAATTCTTAGTTCATGTTTAGCAGGTTGATTGATTTTACATCCAGCTTCACTCAACAGAGCTATCCCATCAAACGTAGGTTGGGCAAATTGACATTGGCCAGCCAGTAACTTATTGACTCAGGGGTCCTGGGCTTTATGGCAGAGACACACTGGCTAATAAGGGCACATATACCGCTCCCATCATTAATATGGGTTCTTGGTGTAGGTCTGAGTCGACCAGGTCTTCAACCCACTTATCACAAGCAAATACCCATGCCCATTTGGTGACATTAGTCAACAAAACAGAATCACCTAGAACTATATTTTACACTGTTGAGTGGCAATCCCTGCAAGAGTATGCCTTCTATGAGCCATACTATTCTATGTTGAGGATACTGTGCACCACAGTAGATGCCTAAAATGGTTGGTTTGTACAATTCTTCCCTCTCTAGGACACCATTTAGAGTTTGTGCTGCTGCCCACACCTCCATTCATGGATGAGTTTGAGATGGAAATACTCAGCATGTTTTTGAGAAGTGGGACAACCCCCAGAGAGACACAATGAGAATATGCAAACTCAATACAGACTTTGGCTAGAGGTCAGGCTTGAACCTTAAAACTTGTGCTGGAGAGGTGAAGAAAATAACCATTATGACAACTGGTCTTTATAGGAATTTTGGAGAATTAATTGAAAAATAACATTTATTTTGGGAAAAGAAATGAATGACAAATGAAGTAGGGCCTGGAAGGAATTTGATCTGATGTTAAAAAATCTCACTACGAAAGACAGTGGTTGTTAGGTAACACTATACCAAACACACATATTACCTACTCTTGAGTACAATAATACTTTCTCTGTTTATATGAAAGTTTAATTAAAAACCTTAAAAAGCATTTAAGAAGATTTAATTAAAAAAAATTGACTTTTAGTCTGAGCCATATAAAATGATGCAAGTATTTAAAATTATACACTATTATCAATATACTATCAATATATCGGAGGCAAACTGATACTAGCATTTAAGGTATTTCATGATCGGTTATTACAAGCAACTTTAAATATTGACTCACAAATTTAAAGGTACGTATGACCTCATTAAGGATTAAAAGCTCAAAAATCTGCAAAAGTGGCAGACTATATAATTATACCTACAACCTTAGCAAATAAAATATCTGAATTTTGTTATAAAATGTTACATATAGGTTTTGTATGTTAATATTAAAATACATTTGTACAGTGGATCCATCCATCTTCAAACCTTTTACTCATTTTTGCACATGGAGTTGGGGTGTCACTTCAGCAGTGACAATCATCTTGAGCCAAGGTTTAAAGCTCTGGGTGGCTAGCTCTGCTGTGGTGGTTCATTCCTACCACACACTTTCACCTACAGCCAATTTAGTGTCCAAGCCACCTACTGCATGTCTTTGGAATGTGGAAGGAAACTGGAGCAAACCCACATGACCACAGGAAGGACATGCAGACTCCACACAGAAGGCACCCCAGCCAAGAATTGAGCCAGAGAACCTCTTGCTGTGAGGCGACAATGCTAACCACTGCACCTCAGCGGCCACCTGATATCGACATATACACATTTTTCATGGAATAATATTTATTATATTTTTAAAAAGCATAAACAAGAGAAAACAAAAACATTGTATAATATGCCATAACTAAGAACTATATGAAAAACATGTCTAACTTATTATGCTTTCAGACTCTAGTATTATAGTATGATCAATGCACATACAATTTATTCACTGTTGTACAACCCTGTTATCAGTCTTATATACCATATCTACAATGACTTTTTTAGATTAATGTTGGAAAAAGTGGAATACTTCTCCTTACTTGTCCTGGCAGTTTGTTCTCTGTATTTCCTGCAGATGTTTAAAATTCTCTTTAGTAGCTTGTGTATGGTGTTTATAGATATACTTTTGAAGTTATTATTAGTGCTTATAGTCCATTTTATGCCAAGTTTTGTCTTTCACCTGCTTGGTGATATTAATTTAACTAGAGTCAGTTTATTTGACATAGATAGGTTTTTTATATCCCATTCCAAATACACAGTTTTCCTAAGAGACTAGCATTTCCTCAGTGAAAATTGGGTCCCTTACTAATGCTGACCAAAAAATAATAAACCAGACTGAAATGATGCCATATACAGTTAAAATTCACCTTTATTAAAACAAACAAGACTGTATTACATGCTTTAATCCCTACAACCTGGGAGTTCATCTGATGGAGATGAATATATATAATTCATGATCATTGATATTTATCTTTAACTGCTATCTGATGTCATGGTTCTGTATTCACCTCTTTCAAAAAATATTCTGTTGTATCATTTTTTATCTTTACATTATACAATATATCAGACTAGTTAAATTTCTCCCATACAAGATTGATCCTTTTGATTAAAACCACCTTTCATTTGTTATATCAGGATCTCAGAACTGTCTTTATGCTGGAATCTCCACTAAAATGTTCTCCCACTGTTCTTTGCATTTGTTCTCTATTTGTATTAGTTGGCATCCATTGAATACAAAGTAACAAGTGCAAATGACATGACCATCCAGTTTCTGTACAGACGTTCAGTATAAGCGTTGGTTTTCGGCAATGTACCTCTCATTATTAATCAGGACTGAATTGCCAGTAGTATCCTGTATCTCCCACTTTAAGCTGTATGCTTGGGGAATGGGAATCTTTATGAATCATATGGTCTATGTGGGGATGGCATTGTATTTATAGCTATTTTCCTTGTTATGATGTTGAATGTGAGTAAGACTATTGTTAACATGGTTTGTATTCTGTACTTAAGGATGTTAAGATTCTACCTATGGTTCTGCATAAGGTGCTCTCTTTACATATGCTCCAGGATTTCACTGATGCATTCTATCTTGAAAATACTATTGCCTACAGTTATAGGGGAAATGATATCCCCTTCTTTGGTCTTTCATTTTTTTTCAGCGTGTTCCTCATATAGTAGGCCAGTCACTCCATTATTAATGTAAACAGCAGCAAGAGCAACTCTTGCCTTGAACTACTGATGCCTTCACTGGATACATCACTATTAATTACTATATAAAATTTAGGGTTAGTAAATAACACCTCCATCTGTTTGGCATTTTTATTGCATACTTTATAGTCATTTGACTCCAGCTATACCAATGCAGAGCATCATAACTGACAACTGGTATGCAGCCATGAGGTACAGTAAAAACAAATAATAACTGTTTACATATTTACAGGGAGGTACAGTTAAGTAAGATCAATACATAATATTCACGTATTTGATACTCTAATCTGTAACAGCTGTTCAATACTAAAACTTTCAGTGTCACAATATCTACAAACATTTATCCAGCCTTTACATGGTGTTGACATATAGTTATCAACTTTCGATTTAAACATGATTTTGTTGAAAACACTGTACATATTCCACTGTTAGTGAAGAATGTGTGCCATGCTTTAGTATTCCATTCTCTAGTCAGAATATTTTTGTTAGCATTAACAGCATCAGTATGACTGACTCTAAATTGGTTAGGCTTCCACAGATCCTCCTCTTCTCCAGCCTAAAGAGACAAACCTTATTGGTCGTTTCTCTTTTCATCTGAAAATAAAATCCCATGTATCCATTGTTTCCTTATTCTTTGGGCCATTTGACAGTCCCAGAAAGTATACACGGTACTGGTGAGGCCTTGACCAAATTCAGCACATTCTTTTTACCCACACAATCCCTTTGCTGGGGCAACCCACTAGCAATGTCTGGTTAGCTGTCAGCTCCAGCTGCATGAGAAATTCTTCCCACTTATTGAGAGGCTTTGTAAGCCCATCAAAACTGAATGGTTATTCACTGAACTCAAACATATTTTAACTCTAAGGAATGAAGCATGGAAAAAATGGAAACAGAACCCCACAAATGACAACTGCACCTCATTTATAGTCTTGTTTAACCTAGCCAAGAAGTTCATCAGAAGGCACAAAGGAAATCTCCAAGAAAGAAAGAAATTACCCTCTTACATTCCACAAACACTTTTAGAAAGAGTTTAACCTACTTACAGGAAGAAAATCTCCTCCTGATATCCTGTATACAAGCACCATTCAAACTGCAAAACATTCTCCAGAAGGTTTCCTTAAGGAATTTATCAATCTCCCATCAATAAACTCCACACTTCCCACAGATCATGCACTGTGCATTCCACCTCCATGCATTTCCCCTTCTTCCATTTTAAATGCATATGTCCCAAAGAAGTATCTATTCTCCTTGAAAATATTTCCACTGCCACCCTCCTGGATCTGACAACATAAACCTCTGGTTCATATATCACTGCAGAGAACATCTATGTCTTCCTCTCACCCATATATATAACCTATGTCACACACAAAATATCATGCTACAGATTTGGAAAACTACTCTAATTAAACCCTTTCCAAAGCAAACCAACCCTAAAGATATCTCTTTCATCCATCTAATATCCATCCTCTCAATTCTAGGAAAACATTTTAAAAAGATAGTTGATACCTAACTCTCCCTCTGTATCCACCTGCTCTCCTCTAAACAGCATGGATTGTGGCCTGGACAAAGTACTATGACAGCACTTTTGTCTTAACTGATGACATCCTGCTAAACTCTGATAGTGGCCTCCTTACAGATTCCCCATTTATAGACCTGCAAAAGGCATTTGTCCTCATTGACCGCTGTCTTCTTCAAAACAAACTAATTAAAATTTATATCAGTCCAAACGCTTCTCCCTGGTTTAAAAACTTTCCCACTGTCAGACACTTCAAAGTTAAAACAGGATGCTCCCAATCATAATCTGCACTTATTACCAAAGATGTACCACAAGGATCCATTCTTGTCTACCTCCTCATCTCCATTTTCCATTGTGTCCTCCCCCACCTCCCACTTATCCTCCATGCTGATGACATGGTCATTTACCGATCAAGTCACTCTCCCACCAACACTCAATGCCAATTCCAGTCAGAGTTACATGAGCTCCTCCTATGGCTCATAAACCAAAAACTACTTCTCAATCCCACCAACGCAAAAACTATGCTTTTTGGAATTTACCAAGCCACTAAGTCTTTAACTATATTTGAACTACACAACCATTCCATTGTGACAACCACCACCTTCAAATACCTAAGATTTTGCCTTGATCAGTCAATAAACTTTCATTTTCACATGGGCAAAGTGAGAGTCAAAATAAATTCCCTACTCTTCTGGGCCAAAATATTTGCCCTTTTCTATCCCAACCAGTCAGAGCAACCATTGGCTAAACAGTTCTCATTTCTCAACTTGAATATGGGCTCCCAATTTTTGCTTCTGGCTCCAAGAAAAACATTGCCACACTCCTGATTATCATTAGTGATTCATTACAAACTCACGTCTCTGAGCATCACTGTATCACCCTAGAAAAAGCCAAATGACTGCCCATAAAACGAAGATCTAATCAACTTTTAGGATCCCAACTCTACAAAACTACTCCAAACCAACACATTGCTCCCTTTGCAGCTAAACTTCATGAAAAAAAACCTCTTCATACAGCCTGAGACACTCCTTACAAACCACACTGAGTTTCATTACCCCTAGATCCAAAATCCACAGCACTGCACATGCTCTGTCACACCAGCTCTCATTGTCCCTAGAATCAAACCCCACAGCAGTGCACATGCTGTCACACCAGCTCTCATTACCCCTAGAATCAAACTCCACAGCACTGCACATGCGCTGTCACACCAACATTCATTACCCTTAAAACCAAACCCCACAGCAGTGCACATGCTCTGTCACACCAGCTCTCGTTACCCTAGAACCAAACCCCACAGCAGTGCACATGCTCTGTCACACCAACTCTCATTACCCTAGAACCAAACCCCACAGCACTGCACATACTTTCTCCTCCTAAAGGATTAATCTGGTCTGCACCTTTGCAGTTATTTATACTTCTTATGACTTTTCTATAAGTTAATGCAAGGGTAGTATTCATAATCCTTGGTTTCGCACCTGCGCAGGTGTTGTCTGGGAAGAAGAGTTCTCTACACCTTTATATAAATACACTAAACATAGGTTATTGAAGTTGACTAATGAAATGTGAAGGCATTTTGGTAAGCAGGTTTACTTATGACAAAAGTATACAGTACTCAAAGATAAGCATTAAGTATATACAAACTACTATGTAAAATCCATATGCTTCATATGACTTTGCATAAACTCATATATTGTGGATGAATGTGGCTATTTGCAGTCATGCATGAAAGACTTAGGGCAAGTGGTGGACTCCGCAGCTTTTGTTATTAATATTTAACAAAAATAAAGGTGTTTAATATGTTTTATAAATGGGTATCCTTATATGGACATCCTGTTGTTTTCATTTAAGAGTGTAAAGAGGAGATATGAAAGACTGAAAAAGTGGAAAGACAACAAAGAAGAAAACATAGAATGAAGACATGAAGAAGGTTGTGCTGGAGAAGGTGGGAGAGAAAGGGTACTATATTTTTGGTAGGGGAAAGATCAACCTATTTTTTCATTTTTTTTAATATAAGAGGTTAGTGTGGTTGGGAAGAAGGTAAGAGGGTGAAAGGGAGAGGATAAAGGAAAGAAGGGTGTGAAGAAGAGTACAGGCCAACAACAGTCCCCATCCATAAAGCCTCGAACATTTCCACTGCCAGATGGTGTTGCAGTGGTGGACTCCACTGTTGAGAAGGCAGGGAACTGTGTTGGCATGGTGATTGGTGCTGACTGGGCAGCAAGTATTCTACCTGCTGAAGAGAAGTCTTGACTGGCATAAGCCATCTGGCAAAGGTCACCATGTCTTCATCAAAGTCACAAAGTCCCCGTTCAGTGAGGCTTGCCAGAGTGCCATGTGCCAGGGTGCCTACAAACTGGTATTCCCACTCCAATCATGTGATGTTGTCCTTGGATGAGCAGAGAGTTAACGTTCCTTAACCTGGCTGGTACATGACTTTACTCTGCTCTTGAGAAATCTGAATCTGTAAAAAAATTAACAGAAATGGGAGACAAAGAAAATAAAGAAGGACAAATGAATGCTTAGTTAAAATAAGTAAAAGAGAGAAAAGCAAGAGAGATAAAGAAGAGATACATGCAATAAATTCACACACAATGTTATACAGCATTCAATTTATTAATATTGATCATTTTTATTTTAATAAATCTTTGAAGAACTAAAGCATAATGTACAGGAAGTGATTATGCATACATGGGAATAATGATGTGGGAAGTGTTTATGCATCCATGGGAACAATGATATGGGAAGTGCTTATGCATAATTGGGAAGGATGAGAGTATTGCTATCAAGTGTTGGTGGCAATTACATTTGCACTCTATTATAGTACCATAAGAAATTATAATATATTTCATATTTGTGCCTGATATATATTCAGTTGCAATATTGTACTGAAACCATCCTTTATAAATACATACAGCTACAATTACAGCTCTATATTTAATAAAATAAGTTAGAGGTAGAACACTGCATTTCTAAATTGACATACATTTAGATTTGGTTGCCGCGGTGGTGCAGCGGTTAGTGTTATCACCTCACAGCAAGTAGTTTTCCTGTTTGATTCTTGGCTGGAGCACCTTCTGTGTGGAGTCTGCATGCCCTCCCCATGGTCAATTGCCATTTAAAGACATTCAGGTAGGTGCGTGTGTGAATGGGTGTGCCTTTTTTGAAGGTTGGGCATTGGGCTGGCAACTCAGCACCGTAAAAATCCACTGTCAATCATTAGTGGACCGGAGTTCCGCTGTGGCGATCCCTAACCAGGAAAAGCCAAAACATTCCAGAAATCAACCACAAGTGAGCACTTGTGGTTGATTTCTGGAGTGTTTCGTGTTTGGAATAAACCTTGGAATATACCTATATACGTGTCTGTCAACACTTTTTTTACTTTTGGAGTTTGACTTTTGGTTTTAGCGTTTTTGCTGCTTTTTTGGATTTCAATTTGAATTTATATTTTATTTATCACTGTTTTTCACTGTTTATAGGTAGGCATGCTAGCAAGATTTACTTTCATATTTTGTTGAAAATACAGAGCATGTATAAACAATCCTATCTTGGTTTGTGATTTATTGATCTTATTATTGATTTATTGTTCTTTACAGTTAAAAAGAAGTGTGACAGCATTGGGTGTGATGTAAAGGAATTACAGCTTTTGTCTGGCTTGCAGAACTTGTACAGTCAGGACAACTTTACTGTACTTTCTTTAGTACTTAGTTGTATATTTCTTGTGAGATTTTTGTCATGGAAGGTGATTTAAGTTCTATTTGAATTCTTTGGTTACTGATTTTGATTATTCTTTTCTTTTACAATATTTAATTTTTTTGAAGCTGAATATGGATTCCATAAATAAGGATGCAATTAATAATTTGCTAATGCACAAATATCTTGTATAGTGTAATAAATGCTATGCATATTTAAATGTAACAGCTGATAACACTGGAGATGTGTGTTCCTTATGTCAAAAGTTGGATGATTTGGTTACCATTTTTAGAAGTAAATCTAGGCTTAATGATGATGATTGCACTTGTGCAATTGGTACAGCTTGGCGAACTGCTGTTTCATATATTAATGACTGGACTGGTGAGATAGATAGTGTTAGGCAAAGAAAAACTAGAGCACATTTAGTAAATGATGCATCTACTGTCTGTACAGATCATTCAACCCCTGTGAAACAAGACGATGCCCCTGATAATTTTGGAATTCTGGATGCAAGTAGTCAGCAATCTGAGGATGCAGTTTGTTTAGAACAAAACAAAAAAGAAAGAAAGGAAGAAGTTCACAACCAAGGAAGAAAAAGAAACTGAATAATGTCTGTAAAGAGAATATGTACTAAAAAGGACATTGCTTTGTTATGTAACACACAGGTTAAAGGGAGGGATACTATATTTGTATCAGAAAACCTTCAGACTACAGAAAAAGACATCTTTCCAAAAGAGAAGTTAGAAAAAACAGGCAAAGGTCAGGTGAAAAGGAAGAAATAAAAACTGAATGTGGAAGGATTGAAGAACATTACTGTAAGAAAAAAGAAGAGAAAGACAGATGCTGACTACATGGCTCAAGCTGTGGATTTACAATACCAGCTGGTTGAGAATTTAATACACAATGAAAACAGTGGGATTAATAAGACTAATGGTGATGAATATCTATCCTTTGTAACAATTGATAAAGCAGATGTTACTGTACTAGAAGTTAAAGATTCTTCAGAGCTGGTCAGCAAAGATATTCTTGTAATTGGAGTTTCAGTTATTAGAGGAAATGATACTTATATTTGCAGAGAAGATAATGAACATCGAATAGTGTTATGTTTGCCAGGAGAAAAAATAGAAGATGTGAGACAAGCCTTGGAACATTTTAATGTAAGGAAGTATGGAAGTGTTTTTATTCATATGATCTCATCCACAAGCATTCTCTGACTGTTAGTAGAAAACTGACAGCTCCCTTAGATAATATAGCTTTTACTAGTGTTAGGACATATTTTTCACAAATCACCTATAGAAAGGATAGTCATGTCACTGTGAATGAAAATATTTTTTTTGGGCAAAAAGTAACATGAAAAAAAGTCCTGTTTAAAAAAATGGAAATGCATAGAGCATCCAAGCCTAGTTTTGTGCACATGTGTTCAGACAGGATGGCATGCATTTGACATGACTAAAGTGTCTCCCTTTATTAATAATGTTTACTTGTCCATCATTGCTGACAAATTCATAGTCATCACTCAAAAATCGATCTAAACTGTCCCCTTCATTAATACTTTTCGCTCTACTTGGGCCATTATGTTTAAAAACACATTGTATTTGGTCATTCCCACATAAGGGGCTTGAAATATTATTGCCAGTCACAGTACCTTTTAAATTATCTGCCTGAGTCCGCGTCACGGTAGAATATGTTTTAACTGGTATTCCACGTTTAGGACGTGCTCCTAACCGCTCCGTTTCTTCGCGGTTATGAAATAGACTGAAATCGAAGGTAAAGATACTTTAGTCATGTTAAAGAGTTTCCCCAGGAATCTATCAAAGATTCCATCAACTTGCTGGGCAAGAAATTATTTAATATAAAATGTATCAAGATTGACAATGCGTATTTAAGCAAATGTATTTCATTGCATATTGTTCCTAAGGGTCTAAGGTTTTTTAAATTGCCCATGGGTGTAGAATATAACAATGTTAATATGAATGATTTTGATAAATTGTTTGACAGTTTGGGTTTTATTTATATGAAAATGCTTATCAAATTAAATGATGAAAAGTTATCTGCTATTGTATGTGAAGTGGAAAAATTGAATCATGAAATAGTAACTGATCCATTATTTATGCAATGGAAGGATTTATACGATAAACAGTATACAATGGCGGAGAATAAGGCCAAAACTATTTTTATCAGAAAGAGTAGGAAAATAGAGAGGGACATTGAGCAATATAATGATAAGAGGGCATATATATGGCCACAAGAAAGACCTAGATTTGATATAGATAGAAACGACAGAAATATCAAAGGACAAATGGACAAGGACACTAATTTTCAGGGGGGCAGATACTATCCAGCCCCAAAAAATCAAATGACATATTGGAACAGGAGAGTGAGACAACAATATTGGAAATAACTAAACTGAGAGGGAATTCTTTTATAAGAACAGTAGAAGATGGTATTATACAACCACATGTTGAATACAATAATAAGGCAGTAGATAACAACATAATACTCATAGAAAACGTTGTTAATTCTTACAATGGTTTCAATGTATTTAATTATACTGAAATGAATATTACTAAAGAATTCTTTATGTTATTTAGTAAAGGAATGAAGTTTATTCCTTCAGTAGATTTTAATTTAGTAGACACTATTACCGAAGTAAAATTATATTGCAGGAGATTAAATTTAGCTATGCAATTTAAACATAATGAAGATGGGGTGTGTTCTACTATTAATAAAGATCTTAAGATGAAAAGTACGTATATACCCCCTTCAAATATGCAGGTTTTGAATTTTGAAAAGATGGTGTGTCAGGATATTTACAGGTGGAATGCAATTCGGAAGAGAGATTATTTACTTAAACAAGTTAACAATGACAATTTATCTATGGATGAACGGAAATGTTTAAATTCATTTATGACAAATAATGATATAAGAATTATGAAACCGTACAAAGGGGGTGGTATTGTGATATTTAACACACTGGACTATATTAATGAAATACATAATATTTTATACTTAACAGGGAACTATGAGGTAGTGTCACTTAATGAAATCAATATTGGTTAAAAGAAAATAGATCTAACATTAGATGAATATCATATAGACCATAGAATTACTAGTGACACATACAATTATTTAAACGTCGAGATGCCTACCTTAGCTAACATCATAGGTATCCCTAAAGTTCACAAAAACATCATCCATCCCCCTTTTAGACCCATTGTCTCGGGGAATAGGTCGAAGACCTACCCTACTGGAGTAGCTATTGACAGATGGGTCAAAAATTATGACAATATTCCACACCTTAC
Source organism: Protopterus annectens (assembly GCF_019279795.1). Taxonomy (NCBI): domain Eukaryota; kingdom Metazoa; phylum Chordata; order Ceratodontiformes; family Protopteridae; genus Protopterus; species Protopterus annectens. Next base: position 1,525,994,881 of record NC_056737.1, on the reverse strand, counting down.
CAAGGATTCATGGACATTTTTAGGTCAACTAACGTCAGATTTATGGAATCAACAATTATATTTTGTCACTATAGATGCAGTTGATTTATTTTCTTGTATTCCTAGAGATATAGGCTTGGATTTTTTCAGTAACAGTTTAAGGAAGTTTTCTGATATGGCATGGGATCGGATTTGTCTAATCACAGACATGATGGGATTGGTGTTGGATCACAACTACATACAATTTGAAGGTGAATTCTTCAGGCAAAAAAGAGGTGTTGCCATGGGAGCTTCTTGCACCCCCATTTTCACAAATCTCATTATGTTGGAATGGGAGACTGAATTTATATTCACATGTGATTTTTATAGTAATACTGTCTATTATACTAGATACCTAGATGATTTGTTCCTCTTATGGAATGGTCCCAAGGACGATATTCAATTATTTGCAGATTACATCAACAGTACCACAGAATTTTTAAAATTTACTCACAACATCAGTAATAGTGGTATTGCTTATTTGGACACATTCATCAGTCATTCTGAGGGAGGTTTTGTTTCACAAATATATAGGAAAGAGACTTTTTCGAATGGCTACATTGAATTTAATAGTAATCACCCTCAATATGTTTTTAAAAATGTCTTTAAAGGACAGTGTATCAGAGCTGCCCGAATGTCTTCAACTAGAGAAATGTTAGATAAAAACTTGAATTACTATTGAAAATGTTTAGAATTAGAGGTTATCCCTCTAAATTATTAATAGATACATTAAATTATGTTAGAGGGGAGTGGGGTAAAAAATATATCCCCCTATTAGGTAATAAATATAACAATGTCAAAAAAGATCTGTCTTTGTCCAATAGTCATATTAATAGAGTATGTGTTTTGATGCATTCACCTTATGTATATTATATCAGGAATATAGTTAAGCAGCATTGGAATTTAATAATGGTGAACGATGAGACAGCTACGATCTTGGGAAATCAACCTAGATTTGTATTTAAGACTGGACCCAATATTAAAAAAATTATTAGAAAAAGTGGCAAATAAATTCAGTAATAAAAAGAAAATGCAAGGAACTAAGAAATGTGGGCGTTGCAAACAATGCAGTGCTATTAATGATGTAGAAATTATTGTCTTGGATGACATTAATAGGACACATTTAAGATGCAGGGCGGGCAATTGTAATACATCTCATGTGGTTTACATCGCCAAATGTAATGCCTGCCCTGCATTTTATATAGGGAAGACAGAGAGACAATTTAAGAAATGGATCTATGAACATATCTATAGGACTAAAGTGAAGGAGAAAAATAATGCACTATATAGACACTTGTCTGATAAAGGAGATAAACATCAATTCAAATTTTCTATAATAGATCAGGTAGATGTTTCACCCTATGGAGGACATTGGAAAGCATTATTGGCTAGTAAGGAAAGTAAATGGCAAATTATTACAGATGCTACTAGATTTCCTGGTATAAATGAGTACATTAGCATCAAACCATTTCTTATATTGACATAGTATGGGTTTTAATCTTGTTCTTTTTACATATGACACATTGCATCTGTGTATGTTTAATATAATGTTATTTATTTATTTTACTGCTTTATAGTTGATTTTATGATTAGAATTATTGTTGATTTTATAGATGATTATCATTATTATCAAGGCAATGTCTCTTTAAATTTTAAACACAGCTTTGGCACCAAAGAAGTTATTTAAATGGTTTACAAAAATGGAATTTCAGTTCTGATGAAGTCTGTACTTTATACAGATGAAAGCGCTTAACTGATATCCAGTTTTATTCTACATCTTGGATTTGTGTAATGTTGGAATAGTGTGTTGTTGGATCTGAAATTAAACTTCATCCTGTTTGAGCCGTGTTTTTACTGTGGCGTGCCTGCACCAGCATTTTTGTTTGTGAAACATGGTTAAAGAACAATGACTGGAAACCAGTTCTGTCAGGGTATAAATGTTTTTACTGTAACAGGCATTCTAACAAAAAATCAGGTGGAGGTGTTATGCTAGGGATTAAAGATTGCTATGAGACCTGTGATTATTACATGTTCAATGATAACACCAATACTATAGACTATGTAACTGCTACAATAAAGACAACCCTTGAACATATAACATTTTTGGAGTGTATAGACCACCAAAGTCAAGTGCAGATGACCTAGAGGAATTCATATATTTCTTGCATGAAACACAGGAGGGAAGAATAATATTAGCAGTGTACTTAAACTTACCAGAAACAGACTGGAATAATATTGGTTCAACAACATTAGTAAGGAAATTATTCACAACATATATTCAGGAACAACAATTGCTTCAGACTGTAAAAGAACCTAGCATAGGATGGAACATACTAGACATTGTGTTCATAAAGAAATTACTGTTAGTTTGAGTCAAGTTTTACCACTGTTGATGTGCAGTGATCATGGGGTTATAAAGGTTAATTTGTTGCTAGATAATACGGCCAAACTGAAATCTAAACCAGTGCACAGAAGGTTAATTACAAATTATATGGAAGCAAAACAATCACTATGTAAAATTAACTGGAGTGAGGTGTTCAGTGGAAAAACTGCAGATGGAATGTGAAAAGTTTTGGAAGATAAATTGTTTGAATGCAAAAAAAAAAAAAAAAATCAAAAAAATGTTTAACATCAGGATCTCGGCACACAACATCAGGGTGATATATTTCCAAGAACGAGATATTTGATTAAGTTAGGAGACAACAAATATAAGAAATGGACGGCAGGTCAAACTACAACTTTGAAAATTGAAATAAACAAGCCAGACAAACAAATTAAGCATTGTGTGAGACAAGAAAGAAAATGTATATAAAGTTATTGAGCATAATAGGAAACCTTTTTATAGATACATAAGATGTGGAAGGAGTAAAGACATACAAATTGATAAACTGTGTGCAAACTCTATAATTTATTCTCAGACACAACAGATTATAGATATGTTTACAAAATCTTATGCAGTTTGGCTTCACAAAAGGGGTGATAAGTTATCCTAGTGATATCCAGGTAATCCCAGATACTGGAATCAAGTTGTATTATATTGAAAATGAACTACACAAACTGGATCCATACAAAGCACAGGAAAGAGATGGAATTAATAACAATGACCTGCAAACACTTCAGCAAGAACTTATGGTACCATTATATTTATTATTCACTAGGTCATATTGGGAGATTCCTCAAGACTGGAGCTATGTGCTTATTAAACCTGTCTTTAAGGGAAAGAAGAGTAGGACAAACCCAGAGTCATACAGACACTTAAGTCTACTTTCATGCTGTGGAAAGATAATAAAGAAGGTAATACCAGATAAGTTATTATCAGAACTGGATAGATTGTGGGTTGAAACCATATATCAGCAGGCATATTTTGAAAATAGATCTATTAGCACCTGTAACACGATGTTCTATAGCAATATAATAACAGCTATGTATGAAAAATTGTGCTGTATTTAATTCAGCATTTGACAGAGTCATACACAAAACACTGATCAATAAATTAGAACAACTAAATATTGATGTACTCTTGATAAGATGGATAGCTGCATGGCTTACAACTAGGACATGGCAAGTATCATATAGCAACTGGACAGTTGAAATCCTTGGTTACAGTCATGGTGCCCCACAGAGCTCTGTCCTAGGCCCTTAATTCTTAAATTGTATCTTTCAGGCTTAACTTCTTCATCTGAGTTGTTCTACAGTCTATATGCGGATAACCTGAAAATGGGTAACCTGATTACATGTGTTACAGATAAGGCATTCTGCAAAATAACTTGATTAAATTAACCATTTGGGCACAGGAGAATGATATGCTGATAAAAACATCAAAAACTAAGCATCTGAGATTTGGGAGACATAAACTGAAAGGTGAATATTTAATACAGTACACAGTGATTGAAACTGTAGACTCATTTAAGGACCTGGGTATATGGGTAGATCCAGTTATGAGTTTTTCTAATCATGCCAACCATTTGGTTAATCATAATTATAGAACTATAGGTTGCATAAAAAGATTAATAAAGTCTAGGAAATCAAAAATGATTAAGTCATTATTTGTTAGTTGCATTAGACCCAAACTTGAGTATGGAACAACTATATGGAAATCTTATAAGAAAACAAGCATGAGTAAACTGGAAAGAGTACAGCAGAAATATATCAGGGGCATCCATGGGCATGAAAATTTAAGTTATTATGAAAGACTAAAATATCTGAACTTGTACAGTGTCTCTTATAGATATCTAAGAGGAAATCTTACTCAGGTATGTAGGGCATTTAGAGGCAACTACCTCTGGGAATGTTTGGAGTTATCAAAAAGTACTAGAGAATCATCAGACAACCTATGTAGAAGATTCTATAGGAATGAGAAGTGTACTGATTTGTTCTCCACCATGGTGACTTTTGCCCTTACTCCACTGTAGTGCAATCTCAAAGTTGGTGTATTTAGTTAGGAGGGTGTGGGGGGCTATATCCCCCACATTACAGGGTGTAGGGGTGAAACTCCCCACATGTAGTTTTTCTTTTTTGTTTTTTTTTTTCCTGTTTGTTGTTTTCTCCTAGTGGCTGAGTGGTTCCTTCAGACATTTTGTTTCTGTTTAGTATTTTTTTTCTGTTTTCAATTTACCATTTGTTTTTGTGGTACAAGTGGAGCTTGCCTTTGGCTGCCATGGATGGTTCACAAACTCTTATTTCAGATGTGGACTACTATGACCTGGCTGCTTCAGTAGGGAATCTTACCTTGTTGGTACATTAGTTATCTCAGAAATTTGAAGATTTAACCTCAAGATCTGCAAGAGGGAATATAACATGTGCTTCTAATATTATATCTTCTATTCTGTTGGGCCAGCAAAAATTAAAAAAACACAATACCGTTGATTCTAACATTGGGAACTGATCCAAATAATTTACCCCCTGATTTGGATATGGGTATTACTATCATACCTCTCCTTCATGAATGGCTATCTCAAAATTGGATTTTGGTATTGTTGTTGTGAATGGGCAAGGAAGAGCGATTCTTAATGAAAACCTGCATTTCATTATAAACTACTGAAAGTACGTAAACTTCAAATTGAGAATGCATACTTCTCTGAATGTGTTTGAATGAAAAAAGTGCCCGGTGGTTTGAGAACCTGGAGGTTTCCCACTGGATTGGTAAAGTATTCACCTCTGCACAAAGAATTGTTGAGTCTTTTTGACAACCAGGGGATTTAAATTTATGGAGGTTCTCATTAAACACAATGTTAAAACCATTGATGAACTAATGAAAGACATGCTAGATAGCATCATAACTACAGACTTAACATTTGAACATCATAAGAATGAATATCATAACATCTTTTTTTGATATTGATAAACAAATTAATAAAATTAAGGAGAGGAAAATCAAAAACCTAATGAGGGATACTCATGAGTATGCTGAAAATAAAGCATATCCTGATCCACCCAGATTCCAAGAATGGGGTCAGAAATATTGTCATAATGAATCCGGTGATAATAGGAATGTAAATGCTTATAGTACAATAGAGGATCCAGAAGAAAATGTTTATTATACCAGTTCATCTGTCCATTTAGAACAGCAGCCTCTTCACCTGTCTGAGGCAATCAGAGTGAAAAATCAGAATTGCACCAACCAGTGGGAGAGCCGGAATCAATCTACACCCTCCGATCAATATCACACTTTGAAGGAACACTGGAAGAGCAGGAAGACAACATGGAATTGGCATTAGATGGACTACTTACTGATGATCCAGTAAACCCTTACGTTTGTACTTGGAAAATTGCACCTAATACTATGGGCGATTTTAAAATGTATAACTTTAGCTCACAGACACATGACCAGAATGCAGCTGATTTATGTTCTAAAGGTTTAACTTTTGTTGCATCTAGAAGAGTGAATATCACTCCACTAGTTATGGAACTTAAGCTTTTCGTTAGGAAACTGAATTTATCTTGCTTATTTAAAGAAATTGATGAGGGGGTTAAACCATTTGGAATTGTTTGTAGCAAGCATTTGTAATCCACCCTTACATATGGTGCTTGCATTGTTTGACAAAGTTTGTGAAATGGACTTAAGATACCTTTTGAATAGTAATAATGTTGTTTTTTTTTGCACAATTTAAACAGAGAAGAATGTTGATTGCTTGATACTATTAGAAGCATGAATGTTAGATTTATTAAACCCAACAAAGGGGAGGGCTCATGGCTATGGACAAACAGGATTAAATCAAGAGAATTTATTTATTGTTATTTGAAGATGGATATAATCAAGCCTCTAAAAATGAACTAAATATTGCATACAGTAAAATTAGAATGCAACTTAGTGAAATGTTATTAGATAAAAGAATTTCTTTGGAAGAATAGAAGTTTCTAAACTTAATATACCCTACTGCTCCCACTATTTTTGGTCTATCAAAAATTCACAAATATTTATATAATCCATCGATGCAGCCCATAGTGTATCCTCATAATTCAATTACTGCACCCTTTGCTAAAATGTTAGATATTAATTTAAAACATCTTGTTTTTAGTGAATTACATATATGTAAGCATTCTTGGGACTTTTTAAAAAAAGTAGATTTATTGGATTGTAATGACAATTATATTTTTCTTACAACTGATGTCAAAGATTTATATTCATCTATCCCACACAAAATAGGTATAGCGTGGTTTGTTGAATATCTTTATAGTAAAAGGTTACTCCAAGAAAAAATAAATTTATATGAAGAATGCTTAGAGATTGTGTTGAAGAATACTTTTATATTTTTTTAAAAACCAATATTTTGTTCAAGTGAAGAGGATTGCTATGGGCACTGCATGTGGGTCCCAATTTAAGAATATTGTAATGTTGGTTTGGGAAAATAGATTTTTGTTCAGTAATGATTGGTTTAAGGCCTGTGTGTTGTATATTCGATATTTGGATGGTATTTTATTGTTTGGAATAGGGATAAATAACATATTACTGATTTTATTGAATACCTTAATAATACTACTGACTTCTTGAAATTTTCATTTGAGATGGGTTTAGATAAGCTTAATTACCTAGATATTTTATTGGAGAAATATAGGGCTAATAAGAGATTTATTTCAAACATTTATAGGGAGTCCACTTACTCGAACAGTTTTTTACACTGTTCTAGTTTTCATTCCATCTCTCAGAATAAATTAGTGGTAAAAGGACAATTTGTTAGAACAGCATGCATGACATCCTGTTCTGATGCTTTTAAGTGAGTGTGAAACAGTGAAATGCATTTTTTTAAAAAGGAGTTACCCTGTAGGGCTTGTGGAGAATTTGATGAATGAATTTATCAACAAAAGAAGGAACAATTATTTTTTTGCCAGTCTTAGGACTGGGAAAAATTGTTCAAAGTAACCAAGAATCCAATAGTGAAGTCCAAAATGTTAATTTTAAATTATCTTTTATCACTACTTATAATATTGATAGTAAGTTGGTGAAACTAATTATTTTTAAGAATTGGACTATTTTAAAAAGATAAGTCAATTTCAGGTAAAGTAGGTGATAGACATATTATTACCTACAAGAGGGACTTTAATTTGAAACATTTATTGGAATACCATTAGAAGAAAAATATATTTTGGTAGCTATATGAGAAGATGTGGGAGGTGTAAACTATGTAAATTTATTGATGCGGAAGATTTTTTTTAATGGACATCAATTTAAAATAAAGTGAAAATATGATTGTAAGGGTACTGGTACTGTTTATGGCTCTCTTTGTCAGAAGTGCCCTGCCTTTATATTGGCAAATCTGAAAGGAGACTTAAAGCTAGAATGTATGAACATCAATATGAGATGCCAAAAGGTAAACTGACATATACTTTGTTTGGTCTAGTAATCTGCAAATAAAGGGGTTCATCTGACCTGACAGAACACTTGTGTTTATCAGCGAGACCCTCCACACCTCAGGTGGCTGGTCGTAACTCTAAAATGACTGTGAATATGCCTTTACTACCACTTGAATCTGCCACTGAAAACATTGATCTTCTGCTCAAGGGTTTCCATGATTTAAGTGCACTATACTGTCCTTGTGCTTCTATATACTTTTTACTCTGTTTTTGTTCCTCCTGTTACTTACTACATTTTTGAAGTCTGAATTGTTCCACAGAGGTAAAACTGTCAAAACCTGCACTGCAGCATAGGAAGCTATTAACAATGACTGGTTCCATTTTCTATTGGTCAAACATTTTTTTTAACTTAACTCCACAGTTGTCACTTTATTTTCATTGCATAACCAGCTTTTTAAACTACCTATGAACAAGAGTTCATCATATATCCCATTTAATCTCAATCTAGGCTACAAGGGCAATGATAAATGCAATATACATGACATGTATAACATATTATACATATGGACAATTTAGAGTAGCCAATGAACCAGCATGTGTTGGGGAGGTGAGAAAAAAAACTAGTTTACCTACACAGGCATGGGAAAAGTATGCAGCTCTACATACATAGTGAATGGAGGTCATAATTACATCCCAGAATCTTGAGCTATGGAGTAGGAATCATAACCACTGAGCCACCATGCCAGCCAAAACATAATCAACGTGGATGACACAAGACATAAAAAACTGATCAAACAGAGAAACAATGCCCAGATAGCATGGAAACAATAATATCCTCAATGACTTACTCTGTTAAGTATTCATCTCACTAAGAAAATGGACTAGATTAGCAACTAACTCAGCCAAATCCCTTTATCTGAGAAATAAGCATTTAGCTGCCACACACAGCCATAAACAATGCTGGAAAGAAATAAATTCATCACAGGACAATTGCAATCCCTTCATTCTCACCAAATAACTTTCCCCCAAAAATCAGCTAACAATCCAGCAGAGGAATATAAGGACTTCATCTCAACTTTCATCAAAGAAATTAACAGTTCTTTCTCCTTCAGTTTTCTTAAACCACCCTCCATCTGAGTATAACTATAGGTTCATAGGTAGTTTCTAGGCTTGCATTCCAGGGGACCATGAGGAAGCATTTTTCAAATTCTCACTTGCCTACAAGCACTTTCTGATTAAGTGAGTTGCTCAAGGTCAGACAGTAGGCAAATGATGGCTAAAGGAATCAGACTTCATACCACAAGAACTACAGCATATAGCCTTAACTCTGTACAACAACTGCAATACTCAAACATACAGTTTAACAAAACATGCTGCCATATTATACTTCTGTCAAATCACAATAAACAAAACTAAAAACTTAGTGAAGAATTTAAAAGTCTCCCCATTAAACTGTGAGAACTTACCCAACCATTCCAAGAAAATCAGCTGATAAAATTGCAAATCCTCATACCTTTATCTTTAATTGTTCCCTAGCTACTGGGATCATCTCACCAAGCCTGAACTTTTGGCTAATGTCTAATCTTTGCCCACTATCCAAAGTTTTTGAATAATTTTGTATAAACAGTTATTAAAACATGTCAATAGACATGCCCTTATCTCAGACAAGCAGCATAGATTCAGGAATGCCTTCAGTGTCACTACTGTATTGTTGTTAGTAACAGACACCATTTCCAGCTATAGCAGTAATGTGGTAATTATAACCACAACCTACTTCTAACCAAATTCGTACAGTTTAAATTTAGGCCAAGCACAAAAAAATGGTTCCAAAGCAACAATACAAATAGAACATTCCAGTTCCTCTCTAATAACCAGTGGTCATCATGTGTCACATTTAATATAAAGGTGCCTCTGAAGGCTTTACCTTAGGCCCACTTCTCTTCTCACTTTTTATCAATGATCTTACTGACGATCTTTCCTGACAAGATGTCACTTTTCATGAGGATGACACCCTCCTTCAACAAGCTCATAATTCTTTCTCATCCTCCAAACCCATCTGTAGGATTCTTTCTCCAACGTTTGCACTTGAGGCACAACTGTCTTCTCATCAGTCAAAATAATAATATTAATAATCATAGTAATAATAATAATAATAATAATAATAATAATAATAATAATAATAACGATGATGATGCTATGCTCTGCTCTACCTCTCATAAGGTCACTAAACAGTCTACCAAATATGTATAAATGCCCAGAATAATATTATTTCTTATGTCACTTTATATAAACGTTTAGGCTTCACTCTCAATAGTTCCCTTTTATGAATGCACTTTGACCATATTTTAAGCAAAGTTTTGTCTTTTTTTAAACAAGGCTACAGACTCTTTCAGCTTCTGTCACCTGTTATCTGAAATGCCGTTTCCAAAAATATACTTCTGCCCAAATTGGAATATGATCTAATTCTTTTAATCATTCACTCTTCTTACAATACCCTAGTATTACAGATAGCTAAAAATAAAATATGTCACTATGCCCTTATAGCAGGTTATTAGATCCACCACTGCAATTTACTATGCAGTCTATAATGGCATCCAGCTACAGCAAGGTCTACCTTTATCCTTGGCAACCCCCTTTATAAAATCTTAAACAAATCATATTCCCACCACTTAAAAGAACATTTCCAGTTAGGGAACAGTCTTGCTCCCTAAGGAACATCAAAATGGACATAATCTGTTTTGCTAGGCTACCTTTCAAAAATATAGATGAATGCTCACTGTCCAAATTCAGTCCTGCTAATAGGAACAAGCTACCTCCTGAAATAAAAGACCAAGAACTTCTAACAAATGCTATACCTTCATAATGAAATGACATGTCTTAGACAAACAACATAGATTCTTCTCTAATTCTCCAACAAGTACTCCATGGTATTAAAAAAACACTGCTCTTGCTAGTTCATAGTGTTCTAGGGCATTGGAAAACTCTGATCATGCCATTTCAGAAGTCTGTACTCAAAAATTAGTCATTCTATCTTTTCACAAATTAGGCACAAAAACTTCTTAAGGTAGCATGATTTTTTCTGAATGTTTCCTTAATTTGACAATAGTTTTATGCAACTTCAAAGTGTTACAGTGTAAACATTTCAAGGAAGGAAGCTTACTCCTTTAGAAATAAATTTCAGTTATCCTTGCATTCCTTCTCCAAGCATCTCAGTTATATATTTTGCTGTACAAATGTATGTAGTCTTGTTCAAACATCTCACATCTATTGCTGATATATCTTTTTGTATCTACCGCTGTATTTTGAAATTAATCATTTGTATATATTTGTTATATCTTATTAAAGCTCTGTTGCCTTTGGACCAAAGCTATGGTTGATAATGGTCTCTCTGGTATATCTTATTAAAGCTCTGTTGCCTTTGGACCAAAGCTATGGTTGATAATGATCTCTCTGGACCAGTCCATACACACATTAAAAAATTAAACAAGCAAATAAATACATAATTAAGTAAATAAATAAATAAATCCCTATGATCGTAGTCAGGAATCAACCATGTAACTACAGTCTTTCCAGTTCCAAAAGGTTGAATAAACAATGAAGATGTACTCTAACAATGTATATAAAAATGCAGTGATTTACTGCATATGCACCAGGTAAGCGCTTTCACAATGGCTTCTTCAGACCATTAAAATTTAAAAAACTTTCATCACATTTATATACTAGTCACATGCTGAAAAACAATTAACCGATTTAGCACCTTAAAGCTTAACTATCCTCTTGTATTACAAAGCATTTACACAAGTCTAACAAGGATTCCCAATCTATGCTTTAGTTAGATTGTTTGTCTTAGCATCTATATGTCTAAGGCAGTATTATTGATTCTATTTCTAAAACGAGTACTGTTCATACTCTTTTGTTAATCAATTTGCTTATGCTTTGGTTTGTTTACATTTTCTCAGCTTTGACAATTTACTTACTTATACTCCAGTTTCTTTACGTTCTCTCAGCTTTAACAATTTGCTAATAACAAATGTAACTAAATTCATTTTCTAAACATTTATCTACCTATATTATCATAAAATACTTTGACTTATTTATTAAAAGTGCAAACAAATTATTAATTTATTTAATGAGCCTGTATATATAAATTAGTGTTCTTCCCTTTATCACACTTTAAAACATTTTTTTAAAAACACATTCACAATGCTGTATACGCTTATCCAGCCATAGAGTACGTGAGAATTTATCACTTTTGTCTATTCATCATCTAAAGCGAATTCCTGTGCAGCTAATAAATATAATAAGGCATACCTTATACAATTTCATTAACATAGTATATAGTATGACATGTTGTTCTTAGTGCCTTTTACTTGGCTATTAAGCGCCTCGATCTCAATACTGGTTTTAGTGAGGCTCTCTCATTTAAGCCTCTCCCTCTATCTGCTCTCATCTTCATGATCCTATTTATTTCTCTTCTCTCCGTTTTGTTCCTTATAAATAAATAAATACACCAAATACTACTACTACTATTATTACTACTAGTAATAGTATAATAGTAATAATAATTTTGCAGTTTAAAATAAATGGTGGACTGCAAACATGGCAATCCACTGGCAGCTCACAGTAGGAATTTATCCAAATAAATAAACAAACGCAGCAGTCACAAATTTTTTATATTTCCTTCTGACTGGTGAATTAATACAAGGCATATTACCAAAAATATGTGCAACGGCAAGAAAATAAGAATCTTACATGTGCTATTGACAGGACATGTAATTTACGAATTGTCTGTGCGATTTAAATGTTTGAAAATAAGGCATTGTTCCCTAAATGGTCTCCCATGGAGTAAAAATAAAACCGGGACCCCCACTTAAACCTGGAATATTCAGGAAGTACTCTACAGCTAACCTCCTGCTATTAAATGATAACCTTGCAAAATTTCAGGTCCCCATAAACCCTGATAATACTGCTTCCTATGCAGAACTGTTCACAGAAACCCTGGACAAGCGTGTTAATAGCTGCATAGAGGCTGCTGTACCCACCAGGAAGAAGTACAGAACTAACTCAAAAAACAAACCACCCTGGTGGAATCACAAAATCAATAGGCTGTACAACAGAAGAAAGGAAATCATGACAAAAGTTAGGAGGCACAGCACCCAGCAGGATAAAAGCACTCTCATCAAATTAAACAAACAACTCAGAGGACAAATAAAGTCTACCAAAGCCAAATCTGAGGTAAATTTGGCTTCCCAGTGCAAGGACAACCACAAAGCATTCTTTAGCTATGTTTGCAACCTCAAAGGTAATACACAGTTGTGTGCAGAGCTCATTTTAAATGGAGCCACCTATACTGAGCCAAATGATACAGCAAACCTACTGGCTGATAAATTCATCTCCAACTTTACCCCTCTCTCCCCCCTTAACCTTCCCTCAGGAAATAGTATCAAATATAATCCTCCCCTGCTATCACTAGGGAACAGGTCCTTAATGCTCTCTCTAAAGCCAAGAACACTGCATCTATGGGCCCAGACAATATCCCAGGGTGCCTTCTAAGCAGCATGAAATATGACCTATCAGGGCTTTTGGAATTACTGTTTAACTGTAGCTTCCAAACAGGCTTCATGCCTCACGAATGGAAAATAGCAACAGTCATCCATCAGCTCAAAGGTGGGGCATCTACAGACTCTGGAAACTACAGACCCATAAGTCTCACTGGTCTTATATGTAAAGCCATGGAAAGAATTATCATGGAGATTATTAATAGTGATACAGTAAACCTCCAGACACTGGATCTAACCCAGTTTGGTTTCACCAAGGGCAGATCATGCCTACTCAACCTGGTGGACTTCTTTGAGAAGGTAATCAAAGCAATGGATGAGGACAAAATGGTTCACACTGCCTACCTTGACCTGGCCAAGGCATTTGACACAATAACCTACTCGGGCATTGTTGAAAGTCATTTTTGTGTTTAAATTACCTGTTTAACTGTTGTAGGCTACACACTCAAGTGTGATAGCCATTTCTGTGCATTTAAAGTGTTTTTTTTATTGTATCTGCTTTATTTTCTGAAAAAAAACAAAAAAAACCCCAAAAAAAATATTTGTTTTCCCACCTTTCTAAGCTAGTATAGTCCAGTTTTCAGGTTAGTGCTAAATTCAGGGCTGTGTTATAAGCTTCTGTGTTTGCCCATATCTTACTTGGATAGAAGGAAGTTTCTGTGTTCACCTGTGAGAGAGGGGAGCTTTGAGCAGCCTATCTGTCCCTGGAGGAGTGGCCTCAGCCCAGAAATTAGTAGTTTATTAACCATTTTGGGCTAATTTCTATCTCTTTCATTTCCCTGCTATAAAACCCACATTAACACAGTTTTGCATGCCAGGCAGCACCAGTTAGCTAGGGTATAAGTATTCCCGGCTCCACAAAGTCTACTCTTCAATTTTTCCCTTGGAACTAGACAAACTTGCAACTTAAGCACACAAACCATTCACTTCTCAGCCCGGCACTTGCTCAAAACTCATAGCAAGCAGTAATAAAGCTTAGCACTAGACCCCCCTATACTGTAGAGAAGGACAAGGCTCTCTATTTGACCTTACCAGCCAATCAGTAGAACAGTTCACTGTACCTATCCAGGCATGTCCAAAGGACAGTTTCAGGTGTACTCTCTGGTCCAACTGGTGAATCTGGGCATTTTGAGGCAATGTTACAGCTGCCTCATGTACACAGACAACCCTCTCCTCCTACCACTAAACACTAATACATGCGAGAGATGCAATTATACAGCCAAACTGGAGGCTAAACTCTCTCAACCCAAGACTGGACCAGACAGTCAAGAGGAGAAGGGAATTACTTGCATCACACCACCAGTCTCACATAGACCTATGAAACCAGCTTCGGCAAAAAAACACACATAAATACACAAAAACATACTTGGAGGCTCTAAATAAAAATCTGCAAAAGCAACAGAGACCTCCAAAGCATACATCCAAGCAACCTCCATTTCCAACACAAACCATGAAGCACATACTTCACAAAACCAGTGTGCCATGCATTCACAGCCCTTAAGGCAAAATAACCTACCCAAAACACTAATAATAGGTGACGCTATAGTCAGGCACACTGACGTCTCACTCACTAGGCTGAACAAGGAGAAGGTTACTGTTAACTGCCTGTCAGGTGCCAGGATCCGCCACATAACACAAGCACTCAGGTCACTCCAGAACAAGTACAAATATGACTCTGTCATTGTCCATGTTGGTGTGAATGACCTGAGCCGTACCTCCCTGGACTACATGAAAAGAGACATGGAAGAGCTCTCTGATCATGTAGCCCAGGCCGATATGACTCTGACCCTGAGTAGCATCCTACCCTCATCAAGAATGATACCATGGTATAGCAAAAAAATGATCAGTTTCAACAATTGGCTAAGCTTCTGGTGTCATTCAAAGGGGATCTAGTGTCTGTCAGCCTGGGATGTCATGCTCGACAAGCCACGCTGCTTCTCTAGAGATGGCTTGCACCTGTCAGCCTTAGGCTTTTGAATACTGGCCAAGGCTCTTGCCACCCTCAGAGTGCCTTTTTTAGGCAAGGCTCAAAAGTCAAACTCACCACCATAAATAGCACAAGTAACAAAAAACTGAGGGTAATGTTACTCAATGCCAAAAGTCTAAACCTCAAAATGCATGCACTCGAGGCACTCTTCAGTATGGAGAAAATTGATATATGTGCAGTAACAGAAACCTGGTTTAAGGCTCCAGAGAGCACCCCAGCACTACCAGGCTACAACTCATACCATACATTTTGGCCACAAAACCCAGACCAAAATACAAAAGGTGGGGGCATATCCATATTCATCAAGGATACCCACAATTCCAGGTTAGTGGCACAGCACAATGCTTCAGAGATCATCCACATGCAACTAACAATGGGCAGAACTGTAATTCAAATTTCAGCTTGTTACAGATCACCCACCATGTCCCAGGACCCCCATTTCGCATTTCTGAAAACACTGGGAAACATAAAGGTCCTACCAAGCACCCTGATATTGGGCAATTTAATTACCCAAATATTAACTGGGAGAACTACTCAAGTACTAACTCCCTTGCCCAACATTTCCTAGAATTTATAAACTCAAACACCCTGGATCAACTGGTCAACACCCCCACAAGAGGTAACAACATATTGGACCTGGTCATCACCAACATGGGTGACCGGTGTTCCACACCGGAGGTCAACCCCTCGCTGGTTAGATCTGACCATAAACTAATCACTCTGGATATCCACATTCTGCCCCCACCCCTGGTCAAAGAAACCACTGTGAAAAACTTTTCAAAAGCAAACTTCACGTTACTTAAGACCAAGGTGGAAAGTTTCAAATCCCCCATGCTAAAGGATAATGCTGCCCAAGCTGCAAAATTCTTTACTAATGCACTCTACGGGCATATACATGAATGCATGGATCGTGCTATCTCAAGAAAAACCAACACTCACTCCTCCAAGAAAAGGAAACCAGTCTGGTGGGCCCCTGCCATAAGCAAGCTATACAATTGAAAGAGGAAACTAGTACAGAAAAGAGTAAAATCCCAAGAGGGGAAGACGTCCCTGATCAGTATCAGCAAGAAACTATGATCCCTCATAAAATTATCCAAGGCTAGCTTCGAAAGAAATATTGCCAAGGACTCCAAAGATAACCACAAGGCATTCATTAGGTATGTCAAGAATCTAAGTGGCGTTTCCCAGATCTGCTCGGAGTTAGTGCAAAATGGCACAAAATACACTGAACCAATCGATATTGCCAACATCCTGGCAGACAGGTTCAGTGCAAACTTCATCCCCCTCTCACCCCCAAAAAGGCCCATAACCATACCAGAAGAATGTAGAGCCCCTGAAATCACAGACACTCGGGTTAAAACAGCCCTCTCCAAAACCAAAAACACAGCATCAATGGGACTAGGCAGTGTCCCAGGCTGCATCCTACATGAGCTCAAAGATGAACTAACCCCTCACCTAAACACACTGTTCAAACTCAGCTTCTCCACAGGCTACATGCCCATAGAGTGGTGCACAGCAACAGTTATTCTGTTCCACAAGAGTGTAGCCACAACAGACCCTGGGAACTATCTCCTTATAAGCCTGACTAGCTTGGTCTGCAAGGAGCGCATCATCATGGATCTCCTTAACAGAGACATTGGGAACCTCTAAACACTGGACCCTACCCAGTTTGGCTTTGTTAAGGGCAGATCATGCCTCCTAAACCTGGTGGACTTCTTTGAGACAGTTACCAAGGCTATAGATGAGGGAAAGGTGGTCCACACAGCCTACCTAGACCTCGCAAAGGCCTTCGACACCATTCCCCATTCTGGTATTATAGACAAGCTCACCAGCCTGAACATAAACCCCTATGTCACGAGATGGGTTGCCAACTGGCTCATGGACAGAATCCACATGGTAAGAGTTGTGGGAGCTAGGTCTGACTCTACACCGGTAACAAGTGGCATTCCCCAGGGCTCAGTCCTAGGACCCCTCCAGTTCGGCATATACTTCTCAGAGGTACAGGCAAGCACAGGAGGACTATAGCTGACCAAGTTCACAGACGACTGCAAACTAGGGCTATAATTGACTCAGACATCCTCCAAAAAGGTCTCACTGAGACAGATACCTGGTGTCAAAACCATGGTCTCAAGCTAAATGCCAAAAAGTGCATAGTCATCCACTTTGGAAAAAAACAAAGTACCCACAAATTACCACATAGGTGGTAGCCCCCTAAATACGGAAGACAGAATAAGGGATCTGGGGACTCAAGTAGATAGTAATCTCTCCATTGATAATCACATTGCCAAAGTGGTTAGAAAATCTTTCTATGTGGCCCACCTAATCACAAAAGGGTTTGCATCCAGATCAAAAGAGGTCACTGTGCCCCTCTACGCATCACTCATCTGACCCATCATAGAGTACAATGCCCCATTTAGGATGTACCTTACAAGACACCTGCAACAGCTGGAAAGACCACAGAAGTACCTCAACAAGAAGATCACTGGCCTCAAACAGATGTCCTATGCAGCTTGACTGAAGAAACTCCAGCTGTACTCGGTTCATACTGCCTACTCAGAGGTGATCTCTGCCTGACATATAAGGCCATGTCCAACCCAGAATTGATGGGCATGCTCCACCTAAAGAAAACCATATCCCCTCCAGCCACATACTCTAGGGATCTAAACCTCACTACAACAATAAATAGGACATGCTGGAGGGATAGATTCCTGTCCCAGAGACTTCCCATGCTCTGGAACAAGATTCCAATCTACATTAAGCAGAGCTACTCACTAACAATCTTCAAGAGAAGCCTTGACAAGTGGATGGGAAACAGGAAGTTTACCCTGGGGATCACTTCAGTGGCTCTGCTTGACAGAGGCACAGGAAACTAATCTAAGGGGGTGGCGAAAGCCAACACATTCTGGCTAGGCTTATAAATGCCTTTGGGCAGATAGCTTAGTACCTACCTATGAACCTATGAACCTATGAAAACCTGAAGAAGTTAGGTAGAAACTCATATGTTACCCAGTGGATAGCCATGTGGCTTACAAACAGGACCCAGGAAGTTAGAATTGGGAAGGCCACCTCTACAAAGAGATGACTCAGAGGCAGAGTCCCTCAGGGATCACTCCTTGGATCACTTCTTTTTGGCATTTACTTCTCTGAAGTCAAGGCCAATGTCAATGTTCCCTGGCTGACCAAATCTGCAGATGATTGCAAATTAGAAGCTGTCATTGAATCCCCCAATGATACAAAAGTTCACCAATAGGGGATGGCACAGACAAACAATTGGTGTCAGAGCCATGGACTAAAACTAAATGCCAAGAAATGCATGATAGGATCCTTTGGGAAGTCATCCACCCTGGTTGGCTATCATATTAACAACACACCCCTTAGAGCTGACCCAGTAGTCATGGACTTAGGGACACACATAGATAGCAATCTAGCCTTTGACCATAATATGTCTATAATAATGAGGAGATCAGTCTATGTTGCGCAACTTATAAACAAAGGTATGTCATCCAAGTCCAAGAAAGTCATTGTTCCACTGTATTCAGCTCTCACCAGATCTATCATTGAGTACAATGCCCCCGTTGGTATGTACCTAACCAGGCATATCCAACAACAGAACATTCACAGAAGTTCCTCACTAAAAGAATACAGAGTGTAAGTAAAATGTTCTATGCAGAAAGCTTCAAGGCCCTATCCCTGTATTCTGTTTCCTGTAAACTTTTAAGGGTGGAGCTATGTCTTGCATACAGGACATTGTCAGTCCCCACTCTGATGGATGTCCTATATATCCACAAAATGAACAGCACCAGAATTACCCGTTCTAAAGATTTAAACCTCATCTGTGATATAAAAAGGACCTTCTGGAGATACAGGTGTATATCCCAGAGACTACTCCATCTATGGAACAGGCTCCCTATCCATGTGAAGAAGAGCTCCTCCTTAACCCAATTCAAGTGCAACTTGGACAATCGGATGGGGAACAGGAAATTCATCCCTGGTTTGGCACCTATGTCCCTAATGGACACAGGCAACCTGTAAATAGTTCATCTCCATCTCCCAGGTCCTTGCTTGTAAATGTTTCATATCCCAAGCCACTGCTTACACTTATCAAAGGTATCTGAACTTGTCAGAGATTTGGGATGCATGCCTAGGTTTAAAATGGCCATTGTGGTAGTTAGCCTAGTAAACACTTATGAACCTATGAAACTATTTGCAAAATTTAAGAAAACCCTTAACATAATTTATAAAAGGTTCATTTTTTCTAAGCAAGTACATAATGTAAGTCTTCATGCACATGTGCTTTATCTTTTCTGAAGTTATTCTTGAAAATAATTGTGTTATACAGTTTGATTCTATCATTAAACTGGATAAGTAATATTTAAAACATATTTTTCAGCCTAGACTTTTGCATTTTTATGTCTTTTAAATGTCAGTATTGAAATTATTAAGTCTCATAGGATTCTCCACCATTTTGATTCCCCCCAATGTGCACCATTTACCATGTACAGTAAAATAACTTGGAAATATATGGAAGATGCCCTTGAGTACATTGCTGTGCAGTGCTTACTATTCATATTCAAAAATATTGTATTTTACTAACATAAATAATTGCCAGTAGATTCTTCTACATGAAACCCTATGAGTAGTAGTAAGTTCCTCAGCAGAGTGTTATTAGCAACTAACACAATCTAATGTTCTTTTTTTTCAGTAGACAGTATACTCTCTTTTGGTCTATGTTTAACTGTTGATTGAAACTTTCATTGAACAGCTAAAAAGTAAACTCTATTCTTCGAATGTTCATTCATTGAACATTCATTTCAGCAAACATGTGAGTCAGGGAAAGTAACTAGTTGGCCAACACTTCCTCACCTCACATGCTGCAGTATTTCAAAGCCCCTTTTCCCACTGTAGTGCGGTCTTGAGTTGGTATATATAGTTAGAGGGGTGTGATGGCAGCGAAGCCCCTCACCTGGGTAGGTTTGAAATAATGTGATGCGTGAGACAGGAAAGTGTTGGTCAAGTAGTTACTTTCTCCATCTCACATGTTCACTGAATTGAAAGTTCAATGAATGAACATTCGATGAATAGGGTTTGATGTTTAGCCATTTGATGAAAGTTTCATTTGATGTTTAAACATAGACCCCACCCCCTTCAATGCATGCACTTCCTCAGTTACAGGTGAGAATTTTGCTTCAGAAAGTAGAAATATTAATTACTATTAGTTGTTAGAACACGAAGAAGAATATTATCAATTTCTCAGATATTAATGTATGTATACTACAAAATCAAACCAATAATTGTCTCAAGAGCTGCTGAAAGAAAACAGAGACAAGCTTTATTTTTGAATCACTGGTTATGTTTGCCCTGCTTCTGGTGGTATCAGTTTGACAGGAAACAATTCATATGTGCAATGAATAACATCAAAAACAAAATCTCTTATTGTTTAATTTCTCCAAGTATTTTAGGTTTCTACTACCATGACTGGTATGGACTCCATTCCTGTGACAGGATACAGTTAGAGTTCATGAAATTACTATCCTTTCATTCTTTGATGTTAGCCAAGAGTGCTCTTCTCAGTATGCCAATGAGCCCATTAATTGTCTCCTTCTGTAATTCATATGGCGTTACATGTTTTGGTAGCATTTCTAAGCATAAATGTAAAGTTTTGACCCCATTTCTACTACTGCTGGAAATATCGGAGTGTTTTTCTTCCTTATTGTTTTCATTTCTATTAACAAAGCCTGGCATTTTATAACTGTCTCTCTATCCGTATTGTAATCACTGGGTAGCAATTTCAATGATCCTTCCTTCTTTCTTCTTTTTTCTTGGACTACTAGATCTGGTTTTCTTGCATCTATTTTTGAACAGTTGATAATAGGTGATCACATGTGATATAAACTTCATCATGCTCTATAATGCCTTGTGGTTCATGTTTTCAATGCTTCTCAGCTAGTTCAGTATTGCAGTGTTTGCACAATCCCCAGAGAAACAGTCTTGACACAGTATACAAGCTGTCTGCTAGGAGTGTATCACACCCGGCAACAAGATTTGCAACTGTTTCCAATTCTGTTTTTACAGACCCTGCATTTGTCTGTTTCTCTCATCTTTTCAATAATATTTGGTGGTACGGCGGTAGTGTTGTTACCTCACAGAAAGAGGTTTTCCCGTTCGATTCTCAGCGTGGCTTGGGAGTGCCTTCTGTGTGGAGTCTGCATGTCATCCCCGTGGTTGGGTAGCGTTCGAAAGACATGTGTGCGTAAACTGGCGTGCCTTCATTGAAGGTTGGGCATCTAGCTGGCACCTTGGCATTTTGTAAAAATCTACTGCCAATCATTAGTGGACCGGAGTGCTGCTGTGGCGACCCCTTACCGGGAAAAAGACGAAAGACAAACAACAACAGTAAACCAGTGTGTGCATAGTCTGCTGTCCTAAGCCACCATTACTAGCCTTTCATCTTTTGGTTTTGACTACTCGGTACTTGACACTATATTTATGGCTTTCCTAATTTTCTTTCCTTCTGATATGCTCCTTTTCCTCATATTCTCTCTTTTGTTTTTTTTTTTTTGTCTTTTGGCACATTTAGTTGCTGTCTGATTTTTGTCTATTTCTGGTTTGAGATCCATTATCAATTTATTTTGCAATGCATCTGCTAAACTAAGCAAAGTTATCATCTTAGATTTCTCCTCATGTTCTAAAACTTGCTGTGCATTTTGGATTTGGTGAAGTCATCAGATATGAATGCAGTCCCATGATTCCCGGTCTGTACATGTAATCAGTTTTGAAGAGGCCCATACCTCCTTCAGAGTGAGGAATATATAATCGTGGTATGCACTGATTTTTATATTTCATTTGATATGTGAAACATTTTTTGTAAGCTTTATAGCTTTATATGTAAATAAAGCGCTTATAAGCCAGCTCTACCTCTCACTGGGTAATGTGCATGCAATTGTAAGCAAATAAATAATTAAATTAATTAATTCTTAAATCTAGAAATACACACACACACACACACACACACACACACACACACACACACACACACACACACACACACACACACACACACACACACAAATATAAATACATAAATAAAAATACCATTCACTTTGTAGAGTGTCTATATGAATTGTTTCACCATTTGCAATTTATAGGTACAAAATATAAAGCTTTACAGAGCCTACTGAAAGCAATGACTGTAAGAAGCACAAGGTAAGGATACTAAGTAAGATTTATAAGAAAATTAAATGATCTAGTTACATCATTACTGGCTATTTTTTTTCAGACAGTGACCATGGAACATAAGCAAAATGTGGGAGATAAAACATCTTGGAGTTTGTTTTTTTCATTAGATGATATTCTTGGATTTAAACTGTACCTCTGCAGCCTTATTTTAACTGAAGATCTTGAAATAGTCATGAATTTGGAACTGCAGTTAAATTATCTATTGAAACTGCAGTTTCATTCTGGCACAATAACAAATATACAGGATTATTTTATTACATCTATCCAGATAAATTTGAATAAATTATGTTTCATTAACAGTTGTAATTCAAGCAAAGTATTGTAAATACAAGACAGATATCCTGCTTTACATTTTTTAAAACAAGAAATCTGTGCTTATGATACTTTATATTCCTTATTAATCGATGATTGCTGCAATTCCATCACATTCAGAATGATATAATTTGCAGCCTTAGTAGTTTCATAAGTGAGCACAGTATTTTGTGTAAACAAGAACAACACATCTTTAGAAGCAAAGCTATCCATTTATGTTATGGCTCTAATAGCATAAAATATCAAATAATTAACATCAAAAGCATTTTACATGTCATAGCCGTGGCAGTGGCTAGCACTAAATGTGGTAGCAAAGCAAGTTTACAACCCTAGTATAAAGCAGGACTTCAATGTGATACCAAAGCCCTGTGGCTAACCAATATCACCTTGCAGTTACCTAAATGCATCATCTCTCATAACCAGTATATCAAATTTAGACAGCCTGCTTGCAATATATAGTTGATAACAAAGATTTGTACAACATATGGGCCTTCTGTGGCTGTGATTAGCACAGAAATGTAACCACCTGTGTACAGCTTTAGATGCTGAGGTGTCTGGGTACCAGTGAATATATTTTTTAGTTTACAATAGTGCTCATTCTGTGAGCATGTGGGGAAAGCTGCACATCAAGGATATTCAAAGTGGTCATCCTTGGTCATAAAGCAAAGCCCAAAGACATCTGCTCTCTGTATCAGAAACTGAGTGGTGTGATAATGTATATTGTAAAGGGCTCCTTTCTGAATACATAGTATTTCTGCTTTAATCTCTAGCAAAACTGGTATCACATACTAACTGAGGAAATTAAATAATTTGCTGTGCCATGAAATATAACTTGTGCTGCCATATAGACAGACAGGACATCAGTTTATAGGCCAGTACTAGCTAGCTGCCCTTGTGGACCATTTTAAGGCTAGCCAGTTTTTCTGTTGTGAGAATTAAATCCTGTACCTCTTGTCTGTGAGGTAAATACTTCAGCCATTATACCAAACTTCAACCTTCCATTACAATGAAACACCCATCATTTATCTCACTAGTTCAGTTATATTAGAAACAGACCTTGAAAATGATGGCTGATACTTGATATATATTAATATTGCATAAACCTTAACTGACAACATTCAAAACATTGTTTATGCCATAAATGATCTGTATCAATGCAGGCAAAACGATAATTTATTTTACACCTGTTTACAAAGGTATTTCACCTATCCAGTGCTGGTTAAGACAACTGCAGATGCAAAAAGAGCAGGTTTCCTGGAATACACACGTGCATATGCAGCAGCAGCTGTTAAAAGTAATTTAGACACAAAAACAACCAATCCCTTATTTTTAGGTAGAGCAAAATGAACTGTTATTTATAGTCATTATGCAATACAACCTCCTAGATAAAAATTGTGCATAGTCTAATGATTTACTGAAGGGTTGCCAGATGAGTAATATCTATGGTATAATCCCTCCATTATCATATAAGCCAAAGCCATAGGCTATGTTTGCAGTCATTTCCTATTTGGATGTTATCTTTTTAACACACCTATCATTTGTTTCATGGTTATTTGTTGACTCCTTCCATGCCCTAAAATGAATACATTCCTTCATGCTAAAAAGGTCCGGAAGCACTAGTCGACCCTGTTACATTTATAAGTGAGGGCGAGACAATAAAAGTAATAAATTCATAAGTTATAGTCAAATAGTCAGATTTTCCAAGCTCTTACACAGACATACTAATTGCTTGCTTCCTTGTCTGATCATCAGTATAGGTAATACTTTAATTATTTGACCTGCTCAAACATTTATGTTGCATGTGTCTAGATGACATTTTAACAACTTTGAAATGATGTAACTTTTAAAACCCTTTATATAGTCTTAAGTGGTCTGTCTGGTTTCTTTAAATTTTTCAGGTGAATGGAACTGCAGCCCTGTACTCACACACACACATGCATACACATGTCACCTTGAAGTTTTTCTTGAAATGCATTCAAAATTACTTTAACATTTTCCATTTGTCACATATGCAGATGTAGACTGGAATGTCAGAATCAAACCAAATAGTTAAGCCTAAGGATTACAAAATTAAAAAAAATGCCTCTGGAAATATGATATGTAATATCTAATTAGTTAAATGTAACATATTGGCTAACACATTGAGTTTTAACTTTTATTCTGATGACATGTTTTTATTTATAAAACAAATAAAAATACTATTATCAGCAAAATGTATAATATATGCAAATTCCTTCCACATATTAGCTACATAGAAATTTCTAGGTGTGAACTTGTGGTTTCTTTTTTACCAAAGGGTATTTCTTTTTTAGGGCTGTCCATTAGTATATGACCCATTTTTTTAATAGGAGGAAAAGTTGGAAATTCCATTTTACTTGTATCATGTGCTAATTATCAGGTTAAGGTAATACATCTATTATCTTGAAAAACTTGTTCATTTCTTGTCCATGCTATAGGTACAGCTCTTAAGTCCTTCTGTCTTTCATTAGAAGAACAGCCAGTGATATTCGGTTGAGAAATGATAATTAAATAATAATCTTGGTTAGAAAATAGTTTTGTTCTTTTTGCTTCAGATGTCACAAGAAATCTATTTAAAATCATTTGAAGATTTGTTTCAGAGAGAATGTTAATATTTTGTAATTTAGAGACTCATCAAGAATTAACCAGTGTCACAGGATCTTAACCATGTAAATGTCATGGGAAAGTTTATAATCTTTATCCAGAGGTCAGTGAATTTTTCATGCAGTTTCTAAAAGTGCTATGTTTTAGACACTGAGGGTAGCAAGTTCATCCATCCATTTCCAACAAGTCAACTGTGATTTCCATAGTGACCACATAAACAGCTACAATAATCCAGAGTTTACTGGGCAAGTACAGAATAGGAGTAATACCAATTAAACGAAAGCGCTTACTTTTATTTTATATTTGTTTTTTAACGTGTGTGCATTTAAAGTTTGTCTAAGTAAAATAAATTCATCTGATTCCAGCTGGTGGCTTTTCGCTTTTTCGTATTTATAGAATAGGAGTAGATTGCCAGGCCTTTCTTCTATATCACTCACATACTGCACTTGTATATATACACACACACACACACACACACACACACACACACACACACACACACACACACACACACACACACACACACACACACACACACACACACACACACACACACACACACACACACACACACACAAAAGCAGATACATCTGCACTCACATACAAAAATGCACACACACATGCATGCATCTGTGTATACTGACAAACCCTTGTGTGTCTTATCTGCTGTAGTGCTGTCTTGCTGTTTCCATAGGAAGTAGTAGGTGACCAACCAAAAAAATATATCACATTCAGTCTCACTGCTCTGCTCTATCATGAAATAGCACAGTGCAGCTTGTCTTTGGGTCCCTCTCCAATGCTGTTTCATTCTTGGGGCAGATCCCATGGCTAATTTAGAATGGCCATGCCACTTGGACTGCCACATTTGTACGTGGTAGCATCCAGTAAACTGTTGTAACACTGCAATCCTTTGACGTCCTAGCACTGTAGCACTACAGTTGTGTTCAAATTGGGCACTTGTAGCACACTGAGCAAGGTGGCTAGAAACAGGAATGCACACTGTGCTATGCATTCCTGAATACTTCCACTACCATGTAGAAAGTAATGTACTTTATAAAAACAATGTACTGGATATGCTTATTGAATTGTGTTTGCCTCCTGGTAGCCAAAGTGCATCAGTTAAGGAGACAGGCTAACATAATGCACAAATAATCAGCTCTAAGGTCAGTCAAATATTGCTATCCTTTGTGTTTGGTGGTCAAGAAAAGTTTCAAATGAAAGCATGTATTTTGAGGTTATCACAAAACATATAGCTCAACATCATGTAAAAAGATAAATAAAACAATTTAATCCAGTTGCTTGCATTTTGTTGTTATTACTTGAATTGTATAATGAAATGGATATCTGGCTTATAGAACAATGTAATTTTTTTGTGGTGTTCAAAAGCTAGAAACTACTTTAAGTGTAATGATTACACAGTTGAATACAGCTGTAATGGCAAAAGGCAATTATATGGTCTCTAGAATATTATTAAAAAATAAAACATTCTCCCATTGGATACTTTCTTTTATTTGCTACATTGCAAACAGGCAACTATGCATGCTTCTTCCTATTGACTGATGTAAAAGTTTTCAGACAAGCAAGGTGAGCTATGGTAAAAATGTTAAACAGTTATTAACAAGTATTGCTATCATAGAAAAGCACCTTTCAGTACTAAGTTTTAGCTAGATTGCTCCATTTGGGGAAAAGGAGAACATAACTTTATTGTCTGCTAAGATATCAGTACCTTGGAGTCCTTTCTAGGGTTGGCACAGAGGGGAGCAGGTGTAAGCTAAAAGAGACACTCAGTAGTCAGGAGTTCAGAAAGTAGCTTATCAGGATCTGCCTTAGAAGGACAGACAAAAAAATAAAAAAAGCACATATTAGCAATGCGGCATATCCTGAGCAAGTTAGTTACTGGTGTTAAGCAGGTGAATTAGGTAAACTTCTCAAACAGTCAGAACCAGGAATTACATTAAGTAAAAGCACTTTAAAGTGCGAAATCCATTAGGGCTTGATAGTAGTTTCCGGAACAGAGGCTTCAGACCTTCAAGCCTCATTGGCTTGTTGCTGCTGCACACCTAGTAATACCTGATTGCATGTTGGAACAGAGGAGGGTTCAGAAGCACTGCTTGTCATGCACCCCCCTATCAGTCCATTACTGTTCAGTATCCTATTGAATGCCACAAGGAACATTTAAGGCCGTCTTCACCAGTCTGCATGGATTCACTGATAGGGGTGTGCGCAAACAAAGCACTATCGTCATGCCCCCTATCAGTCCATTACTGTTCAGTATCCTATTGAATGCCACAAGGAACATTTAAGGCCGTCTTCACCAGTCTGCATGGATTCACTGCCAAGGGACATGGAGGGCTTTTAAGCCAGTAAATGGAACATTCTGATGGCAACAGGAATTACCAAGGCTGGACAACAAACCCTGGAGGAGTAAAGACAGAGGTTAAAAATGGCTTAGATGTTCAACGTGCAGATCATAAATGTGTTAATAAATATCTGTGGTGGCACTACATGTGGGATCTATATAGCAATAGGGCAATGAAGGCAGGGATCAAGGAGTTAGTAGTGATAATAAGGGAGTTAAAACACTGACTACAGGAAAACCTGGCAGGGGCAGGTAACGCAAGTAATACCCAGAGGACAGCAAATGCATTCACATATCGATATGTTGTCACAGTCAGAAGGAGACAGTGACTATCATATCTGTTAAGTTGTTAAATCTAGCCCTCCAAAACATGCCCCTCTCCAACCTATTGTTGTTCCTGGGTCATCTGTGCCATGCTTTCCTGAAGTTATATTTTTCATCATACTTGACTGTCTCCTTTGACAGGGCATTTCAGGGTCCCACTACATTTTCATAAGCCTGAAAAAACTTAGTCATCTTTTTTGTTCTTATTGCCTTCAGATGCATATATCATTAAATTTTCCTAACAGAAATACACAATTGCTAAAATAAGAATTATCTCCTTGCATCAAAACTGAGTACTGATCTCTGCAATGTATTCTTCTCTCACCTCCTAACTCTTCTCTTCTGAAACTGAGGAGCTAGCCTGCCCAATACTAGTCTATGGGCCCAAGTCATGTTCCCCTCTGCCATCTTAGTTTAAACATGAGCATCTGCCATCTTAGTTTAAATATGAGCATTGTAGAGCTCTCACCATTAATCAACCTTTCCACCTGTGCAGCTGCACTGGCTATATACTTTCTCATCTGAATTGATGGAATACTTGACATTTCAT
Source organism: Protopterus annectens (assembly GCF_019279795.1). Taxonomy (NCBI): domain Eukaryota; kingdom Metazoa; phylum Chordata; order Ceratodontiformes; family Protopteridae; genus Protopterus; species Protopterus annectens. The sequence goes on along the minus strand of NC_056737.1, from coordinate 1,525,966,124 downwards.
ATTCCCAGGACTCAGAATGTTTCTTATTTATTTACTTATACTTTGTTAGCTGGGTAAGTGAACTTGTCCAAGGACTCTTTTCATCCACAACCTGGACCACATCAGCAAGGACAATAACAAGTAAGAACTGGACTTAGGAGTAAAAGCATACACACACACACACACACACACACACACACACACACACACACACACACACACACACACACACACACACATGCAATACTACCATTATGGCATTTGACAAAGATTGCATGTGTAGTACATAGCCAATGTGTGACAGTGAATTAGTAAAGCATTAAACATTTACAAGAAAGCATACATTATTAATTCCTAAATATACTAGGTAAGACAGGAGGGGAAAAGCAGAGAATAACGTGATTCTCTGCCTAAATATCAGTACCCAGTTAATAGACTAGGAATCAGCATGTGAATATTGTGTGGTTGCAAAAATGAGTAGAAATAATTATATTTGCATCACACTTGTCCTAAGAATTGCTGCAATATTGCTTTTTATCCTTTGTGCTATACATTTTAGCAGCAGATTATTTTCAGATATAATAAATAGCCTTGATCTAAATTACTGATGATTCTTTTTGGTTGGTATAACAATGTCTAGATTGACAGTATTTTGTATTTTTATCTTCCTAATTCTGCCACGTCTACCCCATGTTTCTCTTCTCCAAGAGAAGTTACTTTGTATTTCTTGGTACTTAATGGCAGCTGCCATTTATAAGCCAAGTTATCCCTTTGTCAACACCAGTGACCACTGTTACTATCTTTGTGTCACCTACAAGCAGCCTGAACTGCTGTGAAGTCCTCATATCATGGCACAACGGAAATGAAGACCAGAAGCACTCACAGAATGTAGCCCTTGTGGTATATCATTTGTAACTGACATGTTGTCAGAGAACTGTTCTCCATCATAACTGTTTGCTTCCCTAACACCAGACAATTTACAACCACTGCACTGACCTTGGCCACACTGTCATACTATTTAACATGAACACTATATTAGTTTAGGTGGTTTTGTTGAAAATAATCAGATCAGATGTTGCTTGTGATCCAAAAAAAGTTCTAAAATTGCATTCAGCAGATCCATAAATAAGCAGAAATATGTGTTTTCTGCACAGAGCAAAGGTAACCATAGGGAACATTATTGAATTTCCTCCATAGCTACTGTAATCAGTTTCAAAGCCATTGCATTTTGGGATTTTGTAGAAAAAGAGAAATGCCCCCTCACAGTGTTACAGACATTCATAAACATATCTGATAAGCTGAATCAATTTCCTCAGCATGTGTCAAAAAATAATAGATAGCAACTGCCAACTACCTGTCATATGGTCAAAATAGGGGACTCCACTTCCTCCAGCAGACCTGTAACCAGTGGTGTTCCACCGGGTTCGGTTCTGGGACTCCTACTGTTCAGAATCTATTTCTCCAAAGTACAGACTAAAACTAAAGGACTGTGGCTGTCAAAGTTTGCTGATGACTGCAAACTGGGAGCAATCATTGAAACGCCTAGAGATGTCAACATCTTGCAAGGTCTTTTACAGACTAATGACTGGTGCCAAAGTCATGGTCTTAAACTTAATGCAAAAAAATGCATTATCATCCCCTTCAGCAAGTGTGATGTTCCTGCAAACTACCACATCGATAGCAATATCCTAGGCACACAGTCAGTGGTGAGAGATCTGGGCACATAGGTTGACAGCAATCTCTACCGTGGGAAGAAGGGCATTTTATATTGCTCATCTCATACGTAAGGGCATCGCCTCCAGAAAAATTAGGTTATAACCCACCCCTATACTATTCCCTCATCAGGCCAATAACAGAGTACATTGCCCTCTTTGGTGTGTTCCTTCCCAAACACCTGCAGCAATTGGACAGACCACAAAGGTTCCTTACAAAGAAAATTCAGTGTCTTCAAGATCTGTCTTATGCAGACAGACTGAAATCATTGTCACTTTACTTTGTGTCATACAGACTGCTCAGAGGTGACCTGTGCCTTACACATAGAGCAATCTTTGACCCAGCTTTAATGGAAATGCTGCACATTCACAACTCTAATGGCACACGGGGTCACTTGCTCAAAGGACCTTAACCTAGTATGTGACATCAACAGAACTTGCTGAAGAGACAGATTTGTCTCACAGAGGTTGCCCCACCTTTGGAACAAGCTTCTTATTCATGTTAAACAAAGCCACCCCCCCCATTGGCCCCATTTAAGTGTACTTTGGATGATTGTATGGGTAAATGGAACTTGGGGGGTTCCACCTGTGTCTCTCTTGGACAGGGGCAGTAGGTGCTGATTTTAGTGTCTGCTTGAACCAAATACCCTTGGGAACATGAGATGAACTTGGCTAGGCTTGTAAGGGCCCTGTGGCCATTAGCCTAGTAACCTCTTATGATTCTCTGATCCTGTGTGCATAGTGTTGATGAAATTAGTAACCAGGTAGCACACATTTACTTCTTTTTCTGTCAACTGCAGTGTGAGCCAGTCATTGCACTGTGAGCCAGTCATTGCACTGTGAGTTAGTCATTGCACTGTGAGCCTGTCATTGCACTGTGAGCCAGTCACTGCACTGTGAGCCAGTCATTGCACTGTGAGACAGTCACTGCACTGTGAGCCTGTCATTGCACTGTGAGACAGTCACTGCACTGTGAGTCGTTAGTCATTTCACTGTGAGCCAGTCACTGCACTGTAAGCCTGCCATTGCATTGTGAGCCAGTCATTGCACTGTAAGCCAGTCACTGTACTGTGAGCCACTCATTGCACTGTGAGACAGTCAATGCACTGTGAGCCAGTCACTGTTCAATTTGCCAGTTACTGCACTGTGAGCCAGTCACTGCTCTGTGAGCCAGTCGTTGCACTGTGAGACAGTCACTGCACTGTCAGCTAGTTATACAAGGACAATGTATACTGCTATGAATTCTTCTATGTAAAGCTGTAATGCAGCTCACCTTTAAAAATGCTTATATTTAACATTTTCTTCAGATAGAAATTAGAAGCAGAGCCCTGTCTGTAATAAGCTATACCCCTTTATTCCACTTGCATGCAAGGTGACATGTGTGAGGGTGTGTGTGTGTGTGTGTGTGTGTGTGTGTGTGTGTGTGTGTGTGTGTGTGCTCGTGTGTGTGTGTGTGTGTGTGTGTGTGTGTGTGTGTGTGTGTGTGTGTGTGTGTGTGTGTGTGTGTGTGTGTGTATTATGTATGTATGTGTGCATGTGTCTGTATGCATTTATCCTTGAATAGAGGAGTTGCTAAAACAGTGATATGCCTTACCAACATAAACAAATCTACAGGAAACTGCAAAAGAAAATACTGCAGTCAACCCATCTATGAATCCTGAACAGTAACCATTTGAATGTTGGAGCCCACTAAAGCGAGTCCCAAAATATGGAGACTGAATGGCCTAAAGATCGGACTTATATTCACTAAGTCTGAGATGCCATTTCTTGGAATATTTCCTTTTTTCCAAGGTATAGTGATCTGAAATTTGAAAAGTAAACCAAAAACTGAAAGAAATATCAAGCTAAAGAAACACTTAAAACTACTGACAAATCCAAGATAAGGCTTTATTCACTGACATGTTTCTCTCTACCCTCCACCCCACATCTTGTACTCAGAATGATGGTATCTTAATGGGTAAGAGTTAGGATGCAGTGTGGGGTTGATTTTTCTGCTGTATGTTTCATGGTCATATGTTAGTATTTCTTAGGAATAATAATTAATACACAGTGCTTTGAAGGCATGCATCAAGTACTCATTGCACTAATGAATCACATGAAAATGCATGTCTTCAAATTCATTTTCCTGGTTATCCAAACCATGTCTAGGAAGCAGGTGGTAGTAGCTCTTATACCTGATGGAAAGACTCAGGCATGATAAAAATTCTGGGGGATATATTCAGAAGCGTGTTTTTTCAAGTCCTTCTGTGCATATTTTCTAATGTTTAGTTAACATATACTAAGCAGATGATAACAGGACATAGATGGCATCACAGTAACAGTGAAGATTCACAGTTTGCTTATACCATCTCTTAGTCCTAGAGACATGCTCATCTGGAGTTTGAGCCAGATGTAGTACCATGCAAATTAATTGTGATCTGAAAAGCAAGTTCTTTAATGACAGCCTATTTATGATATAACAGATCTCGCACTAATCACAAAAAACATTGTTTTCCAGTATTTACCTTCAGTCAGTCTTCTTACTACTGATAAACAAGTTGATGCTTTTGATACATCCCAGTACAGATTATAAAAATGTTTTTTCAGGTTTCATAAATTGCAGTAATAAATACTAGCTGCAGTGTAGAGCTTGTTATGCTTGCAAAACTATTAAAATCTTCAGCAATAGAATATTTGAACATTTAGTAGATACTGGACACTGCAGCTCAGAAAATACTTTGGCTAAATGGTTTTATTAAGACAGTTTCTGACTTTTGTTTTTGCTTCCATGGCACATTTGTTTTAAATAATATTAATTTGGAAAATTTAGATGCTAATTTATGCATAAAAGAAGGTGAATTGCAAGACTGTTTATAGGTGTATACCTATACATATCTGAATGAATGGTTTTTCACTTGTACTATTACTATAAACTGGGTATTACAGCTAAATAAATAGAACATATGAAATTGTTTTAATATTTGTAACAGTTGCACATACCTTTATGCATCTGTTTGTTATACCCCATGTGTTAGTGTTTTCTTTTTTATGCATTACATATAAACAATGTAATTTTACAAGAGTTTATGTTAGATGATCGAGTTTTTGGAAACTCAGACTTCATATTGTCAAGACCATATATTTGACTTTCAGAAGACTCAAAGCATTTGTATGGAGATCATGGTATAGTGTGGGTCATGGCATTTACCCTTTTCCTCACTATAGTGCGATCTCAAGAGGTGGTATATAAAACTTGCAAGGGTGTGGAGGTGTAGGGGGGCTTGCCCCCTGCAAAAATGTAAATATTTGTTATTTTGTTTCATGCGAGTTTTTGGAAAATCAAATATATGGTTTGAGTTTCTGTAAACTCGATCTTCTGACATAAACCCATTTTACATGTGCCTTTAAATCCGCAGCAAACATGGACTTAAGGAGATATCATTCCCTTTCTTTTAATCTATGTTGGCTTCTTCTAAGCTGATTCATTTGTCAGTTGCTTTCTTGATCATGAAAAAGCATTGCTGACTATTCTGTATGAACTGTATGATGGCCTACATTAAATTAAGCCATTTTATCATTAAAAATATCTATCTATCTATCTATCTATCTATCTATCTATCTATCTATCTATCTATCTATCTATCTATCTATCTATCTAGCTATCTGTCTCTTTATCGTGTTTCTCATTTCATCTAATTGCCTTTTCATGCATCACAAATCACTGAAAATTTAATCGAAAATAAATTTAAATCTGAAGCACATTTCACTGAATAACTTTAAGGTGGTGTTCAGAGAAGAGTTAAGACAGGCATTGGGTGGCAGTGAAGAGCTACCAGATAGCTGGGCAGCCATAGCAGAGGTGGTAAGGGAGACAACTAGAAAGGTGCTTGGTGTGACATCTGGACAGAGGAAGTAGGACAAGGAGACATGGTGGTGGAATGAGGAAGTACAGGAGAGTATATAGAGGAAGAGGTTGGTGAAGGAGAAGTGGGATTGTCAGACAGATAAAGAAAGTAGACAGGAGTACAAGGAAATGAGGCGTATGGTGCAGAAAGAGGTGGCAAAGGCTAATAATAAGGCATATGGCAAGTTGTATGAAAGGTTGGACACTAAGAAGGGAGAAAAGGACCTGTACCAATTGGCTGGACAGATTCACCAAGCTGGGAAAGATGTGCAGCAGGTTAGGGTGATAAAGGATAATGAAGGAAATGTTTCCATTACTTCATGACCTATGCATCTTACTCTGTCACACCAACCACCTGTGTGTCCTCTCTCAACACATTCATAAACCTTATCTTAGGCCTTCCTTTTTTCCTCTTATCTGGCAGCTCCATCCTTAGCATCCTTCTCCCAATATTATCAGCATCCCTCCTCAGCACATGCCCAAACCAACGCAATCTCGCCTCTCTGGCTTTGTCTCCAAACCGTCCAACCAGAGCTGAGCCTCTAATGTACTAATTTCTAATTATGTCCATCCTCATCGCACTCAATGTAAATCTTAACATCTTTAACTCTGCCACCTCCAGCCCTGACTCCTGTCTTTTCGTCAGTGCCACCATCTCTAATCCATATAACATAACTGGTCTCACTACCATCTTGTAGACCTTCTCTTTCATTCTTACCCAAGTACTTGTCTGTTACAAATCACTCTTGACACTCTTTTCCGCCCACTCCGCCCTGCCTGCACTCTCTTTTTCACCTCTCTTCCACACTCATCATTACTCTGAACTGTTGATCCCAAGTATTTAAACTCATCCACCTTCACCAACTCTACTCCCTGCATCCTCACCATTGCTCTGTCTTCCCTCTGATTCACACAGACACACACACACACACACACACACACACACAGACACACACACACACACACACACACACACACACACACACACACACACACACACACACACACACACACACACACACACACACACACACACACACACACACACACACACACACACACATATTCTGTCTTAGTCCTGTTGACCTTCATTCCTCTCCTCTCTAGAGCATATCTCCACCTTTCCAGGAGCTCCTTCCTGTTTCCTACTCTCACTAAAAAGCACAATGTCATCCGCAAACATCATAGTCCATGGGGACTCCTGTCTGATCTCATCTGTCAACTTTCCATCACCATTGCAAACAAGAAAGGGCTCAGATCTGATCATTGATGTAATCCCACCTCCACCTCCACCTTGAACACATCCGTTGCTCCTACCACTGACCTCATCACTGTCACACTGCACTTGTACATATTCTGTACCACTTTTACATACTTCTCTGCCACTACCGACTTCCTCATACAATACCACAACTCCTCTCTAGGCACCCTGTCATATGCTTTCTCTAAGTCCACAAAGACACAATGCAGCTACTTCTGACCTTCTCTGTACTTCCCCATCAACACCCTCAGAGCAAACATCACATCTGCAGTGCTCTTTCCTGGCATAAAACCATACTGCTGCTTACTAATCATCACCTCCTCTCTTAATCCAGCTTCCACTACTCTATCTCATAATTTCATGCTGTGGCTGACCAATTTTATCCCTTTGTAGTTACTACAACTCTGCACATCACCCTTATTCTTAAAAATCAATACCAGTACACTTCTCAGCCATCTTCTCACTTTCCAAGATTCCGTTAAGCAATCAGATTAACTCCTGCCCCCCACTGCCATCTCTTTTAAACACCTCCATGCTTCCACAAGTATGTCATCTGGGCTAACAGCCTTTCCATTTTTCATCCTGTTCATAGCTGTCCTTACTTCCCCCTTGCTAATCCACTGCACTTCTTGATTCAGTATCCCAACATCATACAACATTCTCTCTCTCGCTTTCTCTCTCTCTCTCTCACACATTTTCTTCATTCATCAGCCCCTCAAAGGACTCTTTCCATCTGCTCAACAAACAAATGATCTGTAACGGGAGCAGCGGAGAGAAAAAAAAGAAGATTTAATTGAATCACCCTTCAATGAAAACTTCATATATAGCAAATATTCCTTCAAAAGTTTTTTTTTTTGCAAGGTGGAAGCCCCCCTGCTCAACTTTTCCCCCTTAATTGAGTATAATAATTCCACAGTCATACAACCATGATGAAGAGAATACAACACAGTGAATCACCACTGGTACACAAGCACAGACTTCTAGAGTTGAGGATGCAACATAATGGCCATTGGCAGTGCACAAATAGTGTTTAGACTAATTTGCCTTTTAATTCCAATTATCCTAAGACCCAAAACAACACCAGCAGTCATTATCTATTTCCTTATATAATGTTTTATATATATATATATATATATATATATATATATATATATATATATGTGTGTGTGTGTGTGTGTGTGTGTGTGTGTGTGTGTGTGTGTGTATGTGTGTTTGCATCATGATGGTACCACTAGGAGGCCTCATGGATGGCATCGAAGTTCATGTGCAGCGCTGGCAGTTATATCAAAGTTTAAGGCTATGTGAAATATTTCAGACTCTTTAGTTATAGTAGCATGATTTAGAAAGAAGCAGATTTAGGGTCTGGGTCCCTTTAAGAGAATTTATCTGATGTTACAGGCAATTGATGGCAGTAGGAGGCAGGCACCTGTTTAAGGTGGCTTCACTGACAATAAGACAGAAGTCAGTTCAGAACACAGTGAAGTTTCCAGTATTCCCATATACAAAGCAGTCTAGGTAGCTCTAAGACAAGCAGTATTAATTTTGTGCAGTTTGGCTACAAGAGGAAGTAGAACCATAACAAGGATGCATTGAAGGAGAAAACTACCCCAAATGCAAGCTGTTAGGTGATTCTATTGGCAGATGCTAATGGTGAGGGAGTGAAGAGCCAGCTTTTTTCTTTTTTTTTTTGATATGAAGTTATGAGGATATCACAGTTTCATAAATGAATGCCAATACTGTATTTGCATTTAAGGCTGAAATGCTGTGTGTGTGTGTGTGTGTGTGTGTGTGTGTGTGTGTGTGTGTGTGTGTGTGTGTGTGTGTGTGTGCACGTGTGTGCGTGTGTGTGCGCGCTCGCAGGTGTGTGTGTGCGTGTGTTGTGATTTAACTGCAATAAGCTGCTTGTTACATTTTTAATTTAGTGGGACGCCAACTCTTGGATCTTCCCAAGGCCTAGATAACCTAGCAATTGCTGTGACTGGAAGTCCTATTAGTAGATGTGTTAAGCCATATCTTCCGGAAAGTCACAGTGAGACAGAGATGTTATTTTTTTTTTGTCAAAGTGCCATATGTTTTCTGAAG